>NW_006492031.1:1331296-1384552 GCF_000325575.1 Pteropus alecto | reverse complement strand
TATATATATATATATAAGAAGCACATTCAGTTTCCAAATAGGATTCATGGAAAGGACCACAGAATAGCCTCTGTAACTATGGAAGTTATGTCAACAGTAAATGTTGTTCTATCCTCTTCAGCAAACCTGGACAGCTAGGGAGTATCTGATACCAGTAAGGAATAAAGTATACTTATTTGATTTGTTTTCAGTGGAAGACTCCCAAATGTTTAATTTTAATTCAATATTCTAAACCCAGTTATGTCATAAATAGGGAATCAATTATTTTTAATAAATGTATTTTCAATAAACACTTTATTTTGGAATAAGTATAGAATTACAAAAAAGTTGTAAAGATAATACAGTGTTCCCATATAACCTCCATTTAATTTCTAGGAGATCAATTTTGACATATAGCTGAGTTTATACTAATACTTTAAATTTAATCAAACCATATTTTTATAACTTTTTAGGCTTATATGGTTTGTGGCAACCTCCCTTTTCCTCATAGCTGGAGTCCTTAATTCCCACCCAATGTCTCAGTCTCTTCTCAGGTTCTAAGCTAAGCCTGACCAGCATAATAGGTATTTAAGCAGGCCCAGTCCCATATTCTGGCCCTTAGCCAGCCACAGTTTCCCTTATGAAGAACCCAGCTAGTCCTTGGGCTCCGGAGCTGAGTACTTTGGGCATCTACATCATTTTACAGGAGGAGTGTCCCCATTAAGCCTTCATCAGGATACTTGAGTCAAGAACTATGTACTTACATTCCATCTTAGAGATATAAAATATCCACATGAAGATCTTCATTAGGCATTGGGTATAGAAGCCTGAATATAGGAAAGAAATGTGGAATGAACTTTTGGGGTTATCAGAATACAGAGGCAAATTGCATCCTAAGACCACCCAGAAGTCTTGGGTAGAAAGAGAAGAGAGCTAAAACAGGGGCCTGGAAGAAATCAACACTTAAGGGACGAGGGGGGCAATACTAGTAATTTCAAAAGCATTTTCCCACTTGGGGCATGAAAGACACAGGGAGAGAGATATTTATTCAGATCCTCTCTTCCCTGAACCTTAGCACTCTCCCTGTAGTGTAATCTTCTCAGGAAGTCACCACTTGGGTATCACTCTCTGACACTGCTGAAAAAAGAGGAAGAAAGCTGAGTGTCATGGTCTATGACATTAAGGCCTAGGAATACTCATTCTCCTTCAAGTTCTGGATGGTGGGGAAGTTGAAGAAGTTGAGGGGAAGCTCAGTCATTCACAGTCCCTGAAGAGATTTCACTATCCTTGTCCATAATGCTGGATAAGATAAGGGTCATTAAGTTGCATTCTAAGAAAAACAGACTGTGCTTCTGAAACAGTGGTTCCCTGGGAATCACCAAAGTACAATTAGATCTTGTAGAAGTAGGTCATGACTGTTAATGCTCAGATTCCCAAAGAGTTTCCAACATGACAAGGATTCCCAAATAACCTAATTCGTAAAGGATAAACTCCAGAGTCTGTACTTAGGAACTAGAGAAACAAGGATGTGTGATCTGTGTCCAGCAAGAAAAAAAACAACACAAAAAGATGTAATTGTAATAATACTTCCGAGAAATATAATACACACATTAAAGCTTCTACATTATTACTTGTGTTGAATTAACTGAACTATGATGAATAATGAACATTGTTTTAAAGCTCCAGAAGATAGAAAAAAAGTAGTATGATTATTGTATTGTGGATCTTGTCAGTGTCCTGTTTTCAAGGCTAATCTACAATATTTATGTGAATCTTGATTGTTTTCCTGAGAATTCTGAGAACACATTATGGGTTACTCTATCTGATCTGTTGCTGGAGACTTAAGAGTTCTCATTGGGCTCTAGAGCCACTTCTGTCCATGTGACCTGAAGGAGTGTCTCATAGAGGTATTTTTAAGTAGCACAGATGAATTATTGTCTGGAACCCAGGTATCTAAAGAATGCAGGCAAAGACTACCCTTACCCAGAGGAGAACCCCACAGCTTTGATAAACCTCCCTGTATCTATGTGACTAGATATCCTGAAATAAGTTCACCTAGAGGCAAATTACAAGAATAGACCAATCTCTGCTGATAATGGACCCATTGATATAGTGGATGGGGGATGGGAGTAGTAGCTGGAAACTGAAAGGAAGTCTAAGAACTGTACACAAGAATATTCCTTCTGGAGTGCAACTTTTTCTCAACAGATTGAAAGGTTTTCACATTATTTGTCCTAAAATGTTTCTGCAATATTGTGCCTTGAGTATAAGGAAATAATCAATTGTTTGATTTTCTTAGCATTCCTGTAAAAAAAGAGATATCAACATACCAATTTTCAGAAGGAAAAGCAGAAACTTATTTATCTAGAAATATATATTGAGTACCTATTGGGTGACAATACCTACTATGTGATGAACATAATATATGATATTTGCTCTTTTGCAACTTGCAAATGTGAGGGAGGCAAGTGATAAGCAAGAAAACAAGTTAACACAATAATGCCAAAAATAATGTACATTGTAGATTATGTTATTTGTCCAAATTCTTTGCTGCCTCTCTCTCTCTCGTGTCATTCCCCATGGGGTACACCCCTGATGCTATCTCTTTAGAGAGTGTATTCTTGTCTCCTTAAGACCAAGCTTGGATGTATGATGTGCTTTGACCAATGAACGATGTGTGGAAATGGTCTATACCATATCTAGGCAAAAGTTTAAAGAACCACTGTGGTTTTGCCACTGATTTTTTCCTTCTGCCTCAAGAGCATACTCAAGATAATGACTGCTTCTTCTACCCATCCCTAAATGAAGACAGCACATGGAGAACCTCAGCCTTTCCACAACCAATGTAAATGAGACAAAAATGAGAAATAAACCCTTTGTTGCTGGAAGCCACTAAGATTTGAGTACCGCTTGTTACTGCAGCATAATCTGGTAAAATCTGATTAGTTCGATGGGTATGGTTTTTGTGTTGTGGTAGGGGATGGAAGGGGTCTTTTGAGATGGTCTCTGAGACAAGTGATAAGCAAGTTTGTCTCAGGAGCTGACATTTTTACTGACTGGCCTGTGGTCACTGTGCATCCAAAATTGCATTGTAACTAAGTTTCTCCAACCCTGTTTAGACTATTTTTCCACAAATAAAACTGTATTCACAAAAGGGCTGGATCCTAAGTAAAATTTACAGAATATATAATGGAAAGATGCTTAACTGAGTTTTCAAGCAGATTCATGAACATTCCAATGATTTCTCAAATAGTTATGTTTGGATTAAATCTAAATATAATTAAATATTTTGCCTCAAGTTTCTTATTCTTTAATTTCAAAACTGCGTGGATCTTCAGAAAAATGGAATTCATATGTTTCTCATTCATTTACACTTACCTCATCAAAATACAGTTTGGAAGAATCACTTGATCTTTTAAGGTCTTGAAATCATATTTTCCTTCCTAAATTGGGAATCCTTCTTCCTGTGGTCTGCACCTCAAAGAAAGAAACATACTCCCTTTGGAGTATGGTGAGGTCACCAACTCAGACTATTTCTCTTTCTTGGCCACAATGAAAATTTCCCGCAATGTGGCCTTCATTATTATCATCGCATTCAATCTGCCAAATTAAACCACAATATCCAATCGTTGGAACAAGACGTATTTCTTTCAAAAAAATGAAAGATTCAAACCTAGAGAGTACAACATTTCTCCAGATACCTATTCTTCACTGACGCTTAATCCTTTTCTTTGCAACCAGGTCAACTTCAATATGTAATATCTTATTTCTAGCTGATAAGAAAAGTATTTTTGGAATCTTCCATCTCTACTATTTAGGAAAACATTAAACATTTTAATCATAGCATAACTAGTCCTCTGTCCTTCACCCTAGCTATTTTACTCTCTCTTCCTCAACACTAAAGCATTGTAATTCCCCAAACAAGACCTGTTTCTGCTCCTTTGTAAATATAGTTTTTACTAGCTGGGATGTCTTTATCCCCCTAGTCTATTGCGTGCCTTACTGCTCTTCCTTCCAGATTCTGTGGAAAAGTTTCCTCCCTTCTGATCTCCATGCAATTATGTGCTTCATCTCCAGTAATCCCACATGGTCATGCACATACTTCCATTAACATTTACCTCAAATATTATTATTTACGTGCAGAGTAATCTCCACCAACTGATTTTGTCATATTTGAGGGCAGAGAACAGCACTTATTCATTCTCGTTTCCAAGAACAGAAGACATCAATAACCATTCACTGGTTGAATAAATTGTAAAATATATCCATGGCTAAATGACATTTAATAATCATTACTGTATCTTTATTGCAGCAAGAAAATATATGTATCCTGGGCTGGGGAAGTGGGGTTCTAAGTTTCATGTATAATAAACAATAACAGAATTTAGCATTCTTTCAGATACACACACACACACACACACACACACACACACACACACACACACACACACGAATACATCTACTGAGTTGAAAACAAAATGAAGAAGTGAGCCAGCCAATTATCCATAGAATTCAGACAGAGTAACACAATCTTGATAAGGTGAGCAGTCAATTCCATAGATCTTCAGTGTTCTATATTAATTATGCTTTTATAAGTTTTCTAAGGTTTACTTTTGTTGTTGTTTTTTTTATTCCCTACTTCTCTGGACCTTCTTACTAATTCAGTTTAAGTCTCTGAAAGCGCTGAATTTTTGACAATCGAAAAAAAGGCATAGTTTCTGGGGAAAAGCAGAAGGAAAATCAGGCACCTTTTTCATAACTTTTCACATATAAGTATATATGTAAATATATATAAATATATCTCACATGTGTATGTGTGTATATATACATACATATATATTTTTCATATATGTGGATATATATATGTACATATGGTGAAACACAGGGGTAATACCGTAGATGTGTTTGTGTGTGAGTGTTCATATTTATTCAGCCTTGAAAGTGAATATATTTCCAGGCCAATTTAAATCCAAACTACTTAATTACTACCTAATTGCCTTAAAGGAAAATTCTAGATTCACTTTTTGTAGAAGACAAAAAGAATTTAATAAAGTAAGCATCCACTATTACAATAATAAGAAACACAATAAAAGCTGATCGGATTCTGGCCTTTGTATTTTGAGGCAAAAAAAAAGAAATAGATGATTTTTTTTTTAAATGAGAAACTAAGAAAATAATTCAAACAAAATACATGTGTCTCCTCTTTAAACAACAAAAGACTCATTCAAAAAAAAACTCTTCTATTTCTCTGTGCCTTAGACCTTTGAGAATTTCTGACAGAATTTTGTTTGTTTGGTTAAAACCATGGATTGAGGAGCAGTGGAGGGAGAACAACAGGGATAGACTTTATTGTGTATTTCAGAGTAAAAAAAAATCTTGACTCACTTTAAAACTGTGAGCATTAAGAAATCTGAGATAGTGATTCGTATCTTCTAAAGAGTTTTACAGTCATCAATGCCCAGAGTAAGCTGATGAACTGGGAATGGGTGACCCTAATAAATATAACTGTGTATGGGTTCATTGTACCATGAAATTAAATTTTAAATCTGAATTGATGAACAAAAATGCCGGTTTTATATTTTTGAACAATTATTTTAATAGTTTTGTAACTCTTTCTCTTCCATGAGAATTGATCTGAATTTGGGACTGTGCAAGGAAGTTCCCCATTTCCAAAGACTATATCTAAGCTCTACCATTATTTTATAAATTGAAAATATTTTTAGGATAATGGGGCTGATTATCCAGGAGGAGGGTTTCTCCACATCTTTATTTCTTTGCTCCTTCTTGTTCCTTTTCAGAAAAGAGGCCATGTCCTTTCTTCCCTCTTGTCTGTTCCATTGATTCTAATCCACAGTCTATATAACTGCTCCATTAATATCCCCAACAATGTCATATCCTTAACCCCCCTCTACACTTCCTCAGCTCAGGTTTCTTCCTTTCTAATTCATTTAAATGTCCTATTTTTCCACCTTTTCTCATAAGAAAGATCTTGAAAAATGGACCTATATTCGCTTCCTTCATTTTTCCATCTCCCATGTACTCCTTTATTGACACCAATTCTTTTACAATTAAGTAAATTGACACCAATTCTTCTACAATTAAGTAAATTGCCAAATCTGATGGCCTCTTCCCAGTCCTCATCCTATGTGCTTTCTCTTAGCATTGGGCATTGTTAACCATTTCCTTTTTCTCGAGTAGCACCTCATCCTACCTTCTAGGACAAAGGCTCCTCCTACTCTTTTGTTGACCCTTCTTTCCTATTTGCTGCGTTTTCTCCCATCTTTCTCAAGTGGCCTTGATCTTATTCCTCCTTCCTTTACCCATTTTTTCCCTCAGCAGTCTCATCCCTTCTTATAGCTTTAACCATCACTTCTTCTTATCTGAACACTTGTCCCATATTCTTATTTACCTTCTTAACATTTCCACATGGATGTCTTCTTAGCATCTCAGAATCAATGTGATTAAAACCCAAATCATCACCTGTTTCTTCATACCTGCATCTCATCTTGAATTCCCAATAAAGAAAGAACAAGAGACATGAAAATTAAATTTAGAAACTTCCAAATTCTGAGCAGTGAAGAGTTGGAGTGTATGTGTTGCGGGGTTGGAGGGGTACTGACAAAACTGTGCCAGTCCCTCTACAGGGCATTTAGGATTACCTTTTCACTCGTGTCTTTACTCACTTACTATTCATTCATTCATTCATTTATTCATTCATTTATTCATCCACCTATCCACCCCTCCATTCCTTTTTCCATTCATTCAAATACCATTAATTATGCCCCTTATTTTTTTCAGAATTATAAATATGAGTAAAACATAGTCTCTGATTTCAAGGAATTTTATAAGAAGAGATGAAATTTTCATTAAATTTTTCATGCCGATAGAAATTTCAAAATTTGAAACACCAGGTAAGAGATGGTCAGTGTCAGATGGTCAGAAAGATAAGTTCAAAACATCTTCAAAAATAAGTGGCACAAGACACATCTTAAAGTATGAGTTGGTGTTCATCCTGTGGACAAGCCGAAGATGCCGAATGAACAAACACCAAAATCTGAAATAGTCTTGTGTCCTGAAGAAGCAGAGGGTGAAAGACTCTAAAAGTTAAAATTAAAGAAATAGGCAATGCCAGATGGTAAAGATGCTTATATTGGCCATACATAAGTATATAAGTTTTATCCTGAATTTTTTGGGGAGTCACTGAGGAACTTGGGATGGGGGATTGCCAGTTGGAGAGGTGAAACTTTATCTTCTCCTGCTCTGCTACCACCACCCTGCCCAATTCTACCATTTACTATTCTAGCTTTAGTCTCTGACCTAGACAAGAACACTGCCTCCTTCCCTTGCCTCTCTTTCTTCTAGTTCTTGAAGCAGCTGGAACATTTTCAGTTTTCAGAACTTTACTAAATACTAAAAGAAAATAAAAGGAAATTGTAGAAATGTCATCTGTGAAACAATAGTCTAGTTTCCTAAGTACAGATATATGAGTCTATCATTTTGTTAGAAAGAGCAAAGAGTTTTAGCTGGCTTTCAAATCTTCTTCTACTGCTTGTACTATTCTTACCACTGGCACTATTGCATCTACCACCACTACCATTATTGCTGCTACGACCACCAGCAGCTTTCTATCTGTTAGCATATATTAAATATATATCTATTGCCAGTCACCATACTTGATGCCTTATTGGTAATGTCTCCTTTAATCCCATTAAAATAAATAAATAAAATCAATTAAATATTTATTAATATTCCATTTTATAGATAAGGAAACTAAAACTCAGATGGAAATAAAAGAGCTCCTCCAAGATCACACAGCAAGTAAATGACAGAAAAAGCAGTTCATATCACCTGGTAATAGAAAGTTCAAGGATCTTCTGCTTTCATGCTTGGTTGGCAACCTGAGTCATTCATACAGAGATACCCAGCTCACTATAGCTTACACTAAATATTTACTGGACATATCCAAGGCTTGTCCTTTCTGTTGCTGAGTCTCTTGTCTTCTAGTTATCTCCTTTGCCCAGTATAACACTTTATTGAGATTGGAGAGTGACTACTCTCATCTCAAAGCACTTCTCTGGAGTGAAGTCTCTTATAATTCTCTTGAACAGAACATTCTATGGGGAAGGATTAGATGAAAGAAATGATCTGATATGTGGCCATTTGTATATGGCACACAAAAAATTAATAGGTGAGACTCAAATGTGCTTTACTCTTTGTCATTCTCTTGGATTAAGAGATTTAGGGGGAGGGGGAAGTATTAAAAAGACAATTGCATTTTTTTTATTTGGTTTTAAGAGGATTCTTCATGCATTCTCTAAGTTTTTGTTTTGCTTACTTTCAAGAACTGAACCAACAAAATCATCTTCAGATGTAAAACAAAATAATCAATCAGTTTTGCATTTAGTAAAATACTGCCAGTGCAAGAGATTTCCAGAGGCCACATGCCTATCTCTGGGAACTGTTCTCAGAGGAATTGCAACTAGGGATGAAGACAGACTGTCTCTTTCCTCAGAAAATGGAGATTATGATAGTTAATTATCATCATCAGTGTTTATTAAGTATGTACCATGTTTCTAGGCACATCCTCAAATGTTTTGTAGATCTCACAATGACCCTACAATGTAGGAATTATCATCCCAATTTTTAAGATAAACACATTGAAATTTTGATAGTTGGATAACTTATTCAACTTCACAAATATTTAAGAGGCAGAGCTGGACTACTTCCTATGCCTTAGTTATCATCAACAAGTCAGTATATAGAGCTACATGAACCTGCCTTGCTATTCCAGACCCAGGATTGCTATTTCCCATCATACACCTGTATTCTGCCTTCCTCTCTTCTTTTTGCTAAGTCTCCACGAGGACACCACCCACTGCCTGTGGATCTAGACTCTGTCTCTACCTTATGTGATTTGAAATCTCTCAGAACCAACTTCAGTCTATTAACACCTTTACATCATTATTATATACTAGTTATATATAATTGTTATCTGTCTCTTGTCTATCTTTCCAGTTTGACCTTAAATTAAAGATGTTGACTCCAGCCTCACACTCAGAATTCATGGAATCACATAGCTCTCTTCCTGCACAAAGTCCCAGACTCTTCAGCAACAATTCTATCTTATATTCTGCACCACCCACCACACCCACCTTGGAACCATTGCTTGTCCTTCTGCTTTGTTCACCAACCACCCATTACTGGCCCAGACAAAAAGACTAATAAAGTAGACAATGTGGCAATGTTAATGAGAAATCAGGAACCAGGTATTTTGAAGAAAAGCCACAATGTTGAAGAGCTGTAAACAATTTTGTTCCCGAGGCAATGACTTCATATATGAAGATCATAGCCATCAGGTTTGAAAGTCCCAAAGTCTGTCTTTCCTAATGTGTGTGTGTGTGTGTGTGTGTGTAATTATTGATTTAAACGTGAAGTAGAACCTTTAGAGAAACAATTACAGTACAGAACAGACAACTCTTTCTTCTTAAGTTTAAATGACATAGTGCAGATATTGCAAATTGTCCCATTTTCCTACTCTTCTTAGGTGCTCAAGTAGTAATGTTAAATAGGCAGTTTTGGATATATGGCAAGAGATTCAGGTTAAAGACATAATATTGAGAGTCTACTATATACAGTCATCATTACCATATAGATGGCATTTAAAGTCATAAATCTAGAAGAGGTTATATAGGTCACAGATGAGATTATGTAGGAAATAAATGTAGAGAAGTGTCCTCAACCCCGGGGTTACGGACCGGTATAAGTCCATGGCCTGTTAGGAACCAGGTTGCACAGCAGAAGGTGAGCGGTGGACAAGCAATTGAAGCTTCATCTGTATTTGCAGCTACTCCCCAGCACTAGCATCACCACCTCAGTTCCACCTCAGATCATCAGGCATTAGATTCTCATAGGAGCACCTGTCCCTGGTGCCCAAAAGGTTGGGAACCGCTGGAGAATGTAAGAAAGAAGACATTCTAGAACTGAGCCTGGTGGGGATCCAACATTTAGGAGTCAGAGAGATGAGGACAAACCAAGAAAAGGAAATAAATAGGTGCAGCCAGAAATGGAAGAAGAAAACAAAAATAATGAGGTGTACTGACGTCAAAAATATGAATTGTTTCAAGTTTTCACTTACAACCAAAGCTATTGATAAGTAAACAGGAAACACCTGTACAGGTTAAAGGAAGAGGGAACAGGAGTGAGCAGATTGCAATGCTGGTCTGACACCTGTGAATGGAGAAAGAGAAGAAAAGAAAGTTGGGTAGGAAGAACCTCAGGTGGCAGCACAGCATGGAGAAAGTCTCAGCCAGGCTGAGAGGGAGTCCTGAGCACAGATATGTTAGGGAGAACTGTGCTGTCCAGCTTTAGTACCTTCTGTGATCAGTCATTGGTTAGGAGCACACTGTTGAGACTGTGGCCTTAGCGCGAACACTGCAGAGGTCCAAAGGTACAGCAGCTGGAGGTTGTTAGTCAGATGCACTCCTCATAGTGGTTCTCTTGAAGGCAGGTCTGAGTGGCATAACACTACAGCTGCCAAAATGCCAAATTTTGTCTGAGAGGGCATTCTGAGTCTGATATAAATGTATGAGAATCAAAGCAAATTGGAACTAAGTAAAATGAAGAGTATATTTTAATAATATTAAAATTATAAAATAATTTCTAAAGACCTCAGAGGATATCAGTAACTTACCTTTCTGGCTAGTGGGTTTGTGCATAGTTCCAGCTAGCTTGGGTGCAAGAACAGAATTCCTGATACATTAAGATTGTCTGTGGTTCCTCTGACCAGACTGGAAAAAGAGAAAAATTATTAAATTGTCCACCCAATTCCCTGTGGTCCTCTAGGGCAATCACACCATAGCATCGCTTTTCTCCTCCTTCCAGTCCTTCTTCAGAACTGTAACGCAATGCCCTGCACAAGCAGACCCGCTGCAGGCACAGTCCCTGTTCTAGTACAGAGGCTAGAAATTGTTTCTTCCTGGGTTTGATAGCTCCAGTCAAGGTATAAAACCATTTCTAGTTCTGTCTTTCCTTTGGTTTTACTCATCATTTTATGACTTCAACAGAATGCTCATTTATTTAAAAATAAATACTTGGGGGTCTTATCCTAAACTGAAGATTTTAGAACAGCAGGAACCCTGTTAATATGATTTAACAGAAAAATCATAAGATAATACTCTTAAGTATTGAAAAGAAATTTGACAAAGTTCAATATCATTCTTAATTTTAAAAAAAACTGATAATAAAATATGAATCAATGGATTTCTTTAACACAATAAAATTCAGGAATTTCAACCTAAATCTGGCATCAGGCTTGACGAGGAAACAATAAAGTAATTTCTGTTAAGATCAGGATTATTATCATCATACATAGACAATATTATAATCTTAAGTAACACAAGAGAATCAAACGAAAACTGTGGCAAACAATAAGACAATTCAGGAAGGAACCTATATTAATTATCTATTGCTGCTTGACAAATTATCCCAAAATTTCACTGCTTAAAACGACAAGCATTTATGCTTTACCCAGTTTCTGAGGGTTGGAATACAGAAGCTTAGATGGGTTTTTTCTTGTTCAGAGTCTCTCATGAGATTATAGTCAAGTTGTTGGCCAGGGCCACAAGCATCTGAAGGCTTGACAGGGGGCTGGAGGATTATATCCAAGGTGACTCATTCACATGGCTCTTAGAAGGAGGCCTTATTTCTCACTGACTGTTGGCCTCTGTTCTTTGACACATTGGCCTCTCTACAGTTTTCTAAATGTTCTCTCAACATAGCAGCTGATTTCAAGAGGAAGTTCAAACAAGCATGAAGCGTAATTCCTTTTATGACCTAGTTTATGAAGTGGCACACCATCACTTCTGCATTAAAAGTGAGACACTAAGTCTATACACTCAAGGGAAGGGGACCTAAGATCATGTCTTGAAAGAAAAAAAATATTAAAAATCAAATACCTTCATGGTGCCATATCATACACAACCATGACGTATGATACATAATTCATATACAAAATGAACGCAATAAACTTTCTAACAGGTAGGTAGAAAATATAATTGATTTAAAAAGAAAAGGAAAGTGAAAAATGTACAAAAGTAATGAATAAGGAATTAATTTTAAAAAGGAAACCTAGATGGTCAATGAGCATATCAAAGATGCTCAAATTCACTAATACTAGAGAAATTGAAATTAAATATGATACTCTTTCATATCCTTTCAGATTGGAAAAATGTTAAAGTTGCACTAAACCAAGTGAAAGTCCAGATATGGGGTATAAGAAACTCTTAAACACAGCTGGTGGGAGTATATCACCTTATAAACAATTTGACACTATCTGGTAAATTTAGTGGTGAATTACCCCACAACCCTTCAATTCCATTCTCAAACTGCTGTCTCTCTGTGTATAAGGAGATCTAAATGAGATATCCCTAGCATCATTTTTTTTTAATAGGAACAAGAGAAGAAGGATACCCTAAATGTACATTTCCAGGAGGATGAGTAAATAAATTGTGAAATACTTATTTATTATAATAATGAACTAGAATTATATGTATCAGTATGGATGAATTCTCACAAATACTTTGAGTGACAAAAGCAAGCTACAGAAGAAAACATTTACGTAAAGTTTAGAAACACAAAACTGTGTTGTTTAAAAATACATACCTATGTAGTAAAAGCAAACTAAAGAATGTGTGTGAATCATGCATACACTAAATGCAGATAATGGTTATTTCTGGGAGGCAATGAGAAGAAAGAGAGATAGGAACTTCAACTTTATTAGTAATGTTTTATTTACTAAGCTAAGTGGTGAACACATGGGCAATCATTTTATTGCTGTTAATGCCTTTTAAAATATTACTTCACAATATATTTCATAATAAAAAGTTTAAATAAAATGTTCTGAAAGAAAATATTCCATTTAAAATTGCAACAAGGGAAGAAGGTAAATACCTAAGAATTTAAAACAATCTCAGAATGGAACAATTTAATTACATTTTTTGTCATGGTAAATAAAATATAAATATAATTTAAGGATTGCAAACAACTGGAGAAATATTTCCATATTTCGAAGGGCTAGTGTCTTTAATATATACAGAGATCCTCATTAAGGGTCATACCACCAGTAACCCAGAACATAATAGACTGAAGTCATGAACTGACAATATGAGTAGCATTTAAATGTATGAGAAATGCAAGTGGAAACCATGAAATAATATGTTTGCCAATTAGAATGTCAAAGATGAAATGGTTGGTGAGGATGCAAGGGAGGAGTTGTTCTCATGTGTTCTTGCCCAAATTGTATGAGAGTGTATGTCGTCAAATTGTCTGCAAAGAGACATCTATAATGACCTATCAAAATGTAAAATGTAAAATGTAAAATGCCCACATTCTTTGACTTAGAAATTTCACCTTTATGAATTTTCCCTGGTGATATACTTGCACATGTATAAAATGATTTATTACATTATTAATAATGATAAAAAATGGGAATAAATTAAATATCCTTTGATAGAGACTTGGTAAAATAAAATATGATACATCCACTGAATTGAAAACTAGGTAATAGTTTTAAAGCGAGGTCATCTCTATGTGAATATTGAAGAAAGAGTTGAAAAATAAATTGTAAAGCATAAAATGACATGTGGGAAAGTGTGTATGCTACTATTTTCAGAGGAGAAAACAAAGAATGATGTACATACATGCATATTAATACATAGAAAATTACTAAAAGGAGAATAAAACTAATAATAGTGACTGCTTCCAGTAGTATCATGGTAGTATGGGAGAACCCTGAGTTATGCCAAAAACAAACAAACAAAAATTCCAAAATAAAGATGATAAGAAACCTTATTTAATTTAGCATCAGATATAAATTTTAAAATCCAGACTGTCAGCCATTTGAAAATAGAGAAATGTTGCTAATGTGCAATTCTATCCCTAATAACTCTTGTTAACCAATAAACATTTCTCTTGAAATGTCCTGCTATACAGCCAGTCAGAGAGAGAGAGAGTGGGGGGATGGGTGCGGTTAAGAGGCGTGTTACCAACACAGCCTCACAAATTAATCAGTATCCTAGAACTGCTTACCTGTGCTCCCTGGGACATTTTTAATAACAGATAATGATAGCAAGGTAGGAAGTTTTCAGATGGGTATCAGGAAGGACACCAATGTAGGCCAGGTCAATTTTGATTTATTGAATATTGAACTTTTCACTTTTTCTTCTTTTACAAATTTATAGCCATTAGTGAGAAATTTGGAAGGAATACAAACACAAGCCAGTCGGCAAAATTGGTTTAGATCTCTTCTGTATGCAGCTTGGAACTAGAGATCTAGATGGAGAGAAAGTGTCTGTCCTCAAAGAGATGCTATAGAACAAATTCCCCTGCCCTCAGGGGGGCATACACTCTGGGAGTAGGTCAGGGGCTTGAGGAAGGGCAGGAAATGTGGAGCAATCCTCACCAAGACATGTAAAAATAGAATTTGTCCATATGTTGTTGCTATATACTAAGGAAAAAGTAAAGCGAATAGAGCTGGGTGAGGTTCATTAGCAAATGTTTTGTGTCTCTAGAAACACATGGAAAACTATGTAATTGATTATATAGTCAATAGAAATGTTAAACATGGAACATTTGTTGAGCACCTATTGTTCTAGGTCATAGGAATATGCCCCAGAACAAAACAAAAATCTTAATCCTCATGCTGATTACATTCTACCAGCCAGGGCAGAGGGGATTGATAAGAAAATAGATGATATACATGAGAAAATCTATGAGTTAATGTAATATAATGATCTAAGAGTTAATTCGTATGGTAAAGGAAGAGAAAGACAGGGAGTAGTATGAGGGTGGGGGCTATTATAGGTAGGTGGTCAGGGAAGCCTCTCTGATAAGGTGACATTTGATTAGAGACCCGAGGAAAGTTTAGAAGCAAGTCATGAGGCTGTATGAGGGAAGAGATAGTGCAAAGGCCCTGAAACTGAAAAATAATTTTCCCCTCATGGGTAAAGGAAAATGAAAAGAAAGAACTGAAACAAAAGTATACCTTCTTCATAGATAGATAGATAGATGATAGATAGATAGATAGATGTATATATGTGTGTATGTATGTATGTATGTATGTATGTATATCAGAAAAAAACTACCCAAAATATAAATCTTTATAGTGTTTCAGTGAAAAGATAAAGACTATTTTTCAAAAGTAGTCAGTATCTTCGAATTCCTTGTGTTTGATGCAGCCATATTTGGTATACGTGAGCTCCTGGTATAAGGAGAAACAATATCTGATGACTAAATAAATGAATTATTTTGAGAATGTTTTATTTATCAATAAAAAGTAAAACAAAATGGCTGTTTTTGAGAAATTAAGTTTGTAACAACACATTTCAGTGGGGTTTCCCCAAAAGATGGGAGTTTAGCTCTGGACCAGCCCAAGATATAATTGGAAAAGAAGACAGAAAGCTGAATTTTACTGATTACTTAGCTAGCACCTGCTTTATATTTGTACATGCATTATCTTGGGCAAGCCTTAGAATAGCTCAAGGAGAAAGATGTAGCTATCCCTCTTTTGCAGTTTAGAACATTTAGGCCAGGGAGATTCAGTTTCTTGCTCATGGACACAAGACCAATAGATGGTGAAGATGAACAGCAGACCTTTTGACTCCCAATTCTGGCAACAGCAGCTAAGCAGTCTATTGTGGATGTCTTCCCTCATGCCAAAAGTTTTCAAGGACTTCTTTCCAGTTCCCAGTACTCTCAGTGGTCCATTTTCCCAAACCCTCACAGTGTGGCACTCCAAAAAAGCTGTTCCCTCTGCTGTACCAATCTCTGATCTTAGTGTCAAAAAACTGGATCCAAAACCTCACATTTATCTCTCACTAGTGGTGTAACTCTGACAAGTCATTTCACTTTTCTGAGTCTCTCTTTTGTCAAGTCTAAATAAAGATACTCTGAGTTGGTATCATGGTGCAGAATCAATAAAATCATACAAAGTCTTTAGATCAGAGTCTGATATATATGGCAAATACTCAGTGAACACTGGGTAAGTCTATTTGTGGCTGACTTGTGTCTGGTCCTGTAAATGATTGGCTAAGCTGATAAGTGAATCCTGGATTAATTATTAATGATGAAAACAGCATAAAGTATTGTACCTCTCCAATAACTTATACATTTTAACATAATTCATATTAATTGATGATGGTGTGAACGTCGATCATGGCCACAAGGGAAGACTTCATTGACATTGTTTATCTTGCTATTCAATGGGAAGGCAGCACATTTGTTCAAAATTGATTTGGCCATGACTTAGGTTCAGAGTAAATCTAACATGTACGTTGAATGCCATAAATTGGATAAATTCTCCTGCTAAGAAGAGACCAGTCTGCATACGTGGCCCCTAAACTTAAGGTTCAGGAAAAAGTGAAACTCATCAGAACACTCCAAATATGAGCTAGTCTAGTGAGCTATGTTAGAATTACTTTTCTATGCAACAACTTTATTTTCTTAATCATTTTGACTGAGAGCAGATGGGTATATAGAAAAATGGGAAGAGCCTAAAAAGTGAGTGAAATAGTTTTCTAGGGCTGCCATACAAAGTAACACAAACTGGAGAGCTTTAAAGAACAGAGATATATTGTATTATGGTTCTGGAGGCTGGAAGTCTAAAATCAAGGTGTCAGCAGGACTATACTTCCTATGAAACTTGTAGGAGAAACTCTTTCCTTGCTTCCCCTAGTTCCTGGTGCTTGTCTGCCATCCTTGGCATTCTCTGGCTTGCAGATGCCTCACTCTAATCTCTGCCTCTGTTGTCACATGGCCATGTTTTCTCTATGTGCACTCTATTCCAGTACGACTTCATCTTAACTAATTACATCTGTAAAAACCCTATTTCCAAATAAGGTCACATTCTGAAGTATTAGAGGATAGAATTTCAACATATCTTTTGGGGGTGCACAATTCAATCTATAACAATGGTAACCAGTCTTCATTGGGGAGCACAAGTCTGGAGAACCAGACAATTGCAGAGAGACTGTCTCATAGACCAGAGCCTGTAGAGGCATTGGAAGGCTACAGGTCACCTCTTCCCTTCTTTCTCATTGTGGAAAGCTGGTGTCTGCAGGTGTCACAAGTCTCGAGATGAGCTGCCCCATTTAGATGTCTTAGAGCCATAGAATGCTCAACTTCAGGAGCCAAAGTGAATGACCTTTCTCTGTTTCCATTTTAATAGCCAGAGAAAATGAGAAAAATATATTAAGTATTCTTAGCACTGATTGTCCTACTTTTATTAGTTTGAATTATATGAAGTTTCCATTTTTATTGATAAAAAATGGCCAAACATTGGTAATTTCACATGGTTCAACTATTAAATTTGGATAAATGCTGTCATGGATGAGCCCTACTTTGCTCTGATTATTTAAATTGGTCCCAAGACTCCAAATTTTAGACTGGGCCCAATCTTACCCATATGTCCTACTGGGGCACCACTAAAAATTTATACATCCTACCATGCTTAGTAATCCTGTGAAAGGTAGACACTCAGAAAAAAAGCAAGGATTTGGGGATTCAGAAAGATTTGTATTCAAATTAACTCCCTATTATTTGTAGAGTTTGACTTTAGGGGGCTAATTAGTTAGCTATCTTTGCTTATCAAAGTCCTCATTTGTGAAGAGGGGATAAAACTTTGCAGGATTATCCTGAGGATTAATACACACACACACACACACACACACACACACACACACACACACAATATATCATAGGTGTTCAACGAATTTTGATTCCTTGTACTCATGGCCTCCCTGACCTCTACTATAGTCCCCAATAATCCCAGGAACTGCTCAGAGACAAACTGAAGCAGTGGGAAAATATTCACGCCTAATAGAGGTAATAAAATTAAACAATAATGAGACAAATAAATAGACTACTTTGATGTATCCATTCTTTTGGATCCTACAGAAGACACCGGTTTTAAGGAATTTAACTTGAAAGTCAGTTACAGAAAGGCTACATTATTATTCAGTCTTTTCTCATCTCACAATAACTAAACTCTGCTGGAATTACATACGTGACATGCCAGTGTTTACATAAAATGTCATTTTCCAGTATAGTAGTTCTCAACTTTTTTTCTGTTGGGACACACAGGACATTAACATAACTTAGCATATATGGCACATTCTACAGGAGTTTTTCAGAGATTTTCTAATTCTCTGTAGCCACTTCTTTCTTGCTCACTCTATAAAGCATATTGGAAAGGAGACGATGAGGGTAACATTATAGGGATAACCTCCTTAATATTTTTCCAATTATTTTCTTCAAACTTGAGCAAATTTGTCACAAATGCTATACTTGTAACATACCTGAAATTGCTATGCAGTACAATACTAAGATTGAGAGTCAGTCTGAGAAATGTTATTATTATGACTATTCAGAATGGTTAAAACATTCCGAAGCCACTAGATAATTCAGATCCAAGTAGACAATTGCAGTCTTCTACATTTTATTTAGATGTTACTAGGTGCTCCTACTCCGAGTAGATACACAAGGTCAGGAAAATTTTCTCTGCACACTGAACAAATAGATATACTATTTCAATGACAGTGCGTTGGCATAAATGATTCTCTTGGCTACATGTCACAGAGGCAAAGCAATGAGTTATAAACAAAACCACCCCAGGCATTTTTGCCTTCCAGTATATACTATATGTGCAATATTCTTACTGATATGATGAATGCTATCTAACTCCCAGAAGTATTCTCCCACATCTTTAGGCATTTAAGCATTCTATTCAGTTAATTTGCTCTCCTCTTTGGTCAAAGCCATTTATTACCAATTGCAAGTAAAGTAACTATGGAGGATGCTAACCTGTGACCACTGAAAACCTGCCATGGGTTATAAGCCCTTGGAACAGACTTAAAAAACAAACAACCGAAAAAACCCACACAACTCTTTAAGCTAACTCAGTAAAGGCCCGTGAGTGTATATATGTATTCTCATCGAACCCTCCCAATAACTACATGAAAATAACAACAACAATAATAGTTAGCACTTATTGAGTGCTCATGTGAGTCAGGCACTGAGCTATAGATTGTTTTATTATATTCCCCATTTTACAGACAAGAAAATTGAGGTTTAGAGAGAAGTTTAGTAACTTGCTAAAGGTCACAAAGCCAGTAATAGAACTGAGATTCATGTGCGAATTTCTCTGACATATTCTTAATTACTCTGATACATGCAATGTTATAAGGTATACTTTTAACTACTGTGATATGACCTCCACGTTCTTATAAAAATATTAATGATATACATATTACATAATATACATATTACATTATATACATATTACATTATATACATATTACATTATATACATATTACATTATATATATATTATAATATAAGGGTCCAAACTCATACTTCCTTTTAAATCAAAATGTCGCTTAGTTCAGTGCTCAAGAAATACTAGTTGAATAACTAAACCTATGTCAGTGAAGTGGTCCAACCAAGCCCAGGAAAAAGGGCAAGTAAGCATAGGCCAAAGTGATATAAGATAATTCAGTTCATCTGAGCTTCAAATTAAAGCCTGGATAGCTTTATGCCAGCTGCAGCATGCAACCTTGTAATTTGTTTTCTATTTAATTTCAAGTAGCCCCTGCTAGGCCCTGGGCATCAGTTTCTCCATCCACCCATCCTTCATTGAGAATGGGTATATTTGCCTCTCTTCTTCAACTTTTCTCTATGAATATTTATGAAGGGTTCTAGTATCTTGATATCCCCTAAAAATGCAAAGTATAATTATTGTTAATGATACAGTTAGCAAGAAGTACATTTGTTATTTCTACTCAATTTGTTTCCCCCAGGAGCAGAAACAATTTTTTTTTGACATAGTATAATGTGCCATCTTTGCAACTCCAATCATCTGTCATTTTCTTTTTGAGAAAGTTGCGCCACTGTTTCAGGCAACACCCTGCCTTTTCTTTTGCACTATGGTCACCATCTGAACACGAGTTGCTTCATGGTTTAGATGAAACTGTAGATCTTTACTTTATTTCTGGTATCAGGAAACAATTTATTAGGATCAAGGCAGTTAGACTATGAGACTTCCTTTCTTGCCTGGGTAGTCACTAGTCGAGCAGGCAGCCCTGGCTCATAAATCTGGTTTTATTTCCCCATCTATTCACCTGGAACTAAATGATGTTTTAAAGGCAAAGAGGAGAACACATTTCCTTGGGCATGCATTCTTCCTCCAGCTTGTAATCACCATTGTTTCTTAGACAAGCCAGTGAGCAGCTGAAGCTGGGAGACATTTCCATTTTCAGCATCACACTTGGGTTTTCGGAGTTTACAGAAAAAACACTGCAACCAATTTGGGATTTCCCTGGAATGATCCATTTCCTCTGAATAAATCAGAATTGATTCAAATGTGAATTTCAGAGACAAAAGGGCTTTTTGCAAATAACTCCTTTCCTATGCCCTTCAGAAACTACCTTGCCTTTCTTTCTGTCCCCATCCCCCGCTCCCACCAGAACTCAAGCCCCCACCCTGCCTTCCCCTCCTTCTTAAGAAGACTTTCCCAGGTCCCTCTTGGCTGTGGTTGAACGACGTTGGCTCCTGTCCATACTGCAACAAAGACCTGGCATTCCAGCTGTCTGCGTCTAATCTCCAGTGTCAGCTCTCGTTAATGTGTGAGCGTGAAATCAGAGGGGGCAGAGCTGCACGGAATATTAAAACCATGATCAGAATTCCACTGAAATGCTGAGAGTCTGCAAGCACCATTAGAGGAGGCTGTCAAATCACGGCTTCGCATTAAATAAAAGAAAAGATTTCTATCAGAGGAAAGTACAATCAGTGAATCGTTGAGCTAAATTAGCATTTCTTCAATTGGAGATCGAAGTTGATTTATTGTTCTACACGACATTAATGTAACTATGTGCTTGACCTGCTAAGGCAGCTAATTTTTCATTTAAATGGTTTCTTTCCTTCCTGGTGCAAAGGCTGCAATCATATTTCAACTTTGCACAGTGATCAGAAAAGTCGTGGAATGCTGCAAAAATGTCTTAGGGCAGCCTTTCCTTCCCCTCCTCTCTCCTTCCTTTTCTTTTTCCAACTCTAGCTCCTTCCTCCACCCCTCCCCTTCCCCACTAACCTCATGGCTGGTGGTCAAGGTCACAGAGGAAGAGTAATCTCAAAGCCACCAACTTCAAAGCCACCATCAAAGAAGCCCCTACATAGCCACTGAATTAAAAGGGAGTGGGGGTGGGAGGGCTCTGGGCAATAGCATTCCTATCTACAAGAAAAGACCCTTTAACTATCCCATTGGTACAGCCAAACCTGGGGCACCCTAGGTCTAGTTCCCCCTGCCAGCTCTCAATATGTGTTTCTTCCCATCCTCCCTAGTCCCCCTCCCTGCCCTACACACATCGCCTGAAGATAATATACATTTCCAATTAGCAGAGCACATTCTGGTCATGTTCTCTTTTACTGCTCTAACTGTCTTCCTTTGCTAAAAAGCTGGGCTGTCATTAATGAAATCCTGCAGTCCTGTTAATCCAAGATACAATGCTTCTTTTCTCTCTCACATTCTCCCTAACATAAAAACTACAGTTACTCAAGGTCCTCTCTTCTGTTTCGATTCCTTGTCTTTTGTCTTTTATTACATACCTGATGTAGCACAGTAGCAGCCAAAGTTCCTGGATATAGAGAGAAAGAACACAATTATATTTGTTTCCCAATGCCCTGTTTGCAAAGAGAGCTGGCTTTCTCTCTCTCTCTCTCTTTCTTTCTCTCTCTCTCTCTCTCTCTCTCTCTCTCTCTCTCTCTCTCTCTCTTTCTCTCTCTCTCTCTGTGTGTGTGTGTGTGTGTGTGTGTGTGTGTGTGTGTTTTAAGCACATTGATTTTAATCTCTGGAATGATGAATAATCTTTTGGGTACTTTTGGATCCTTAACATTTAGCAACCTTGTTAGATTTTAAACTAGTTGGAACTTTCTGGAAGAATCCTATCAGTTAGATTTCAGCATTTACCTGAAATACCACTTATAAATTAATTCACTGTATCACGTGGTAAGCAAAAGGAAGGCTCTGGGAAATGGATGATGACAGGTGGGAATGATTTGACATCCTTTACCAATATAAAAGCTATTTCTAAAACAAAACAGACAGTGGACCAGTAACTAGTATTTATATTTTATCTCCCCCCTCCAAACATCCACCTTCTGAAATAAAAATTGAGTAATTTTCTATATTTGAGGGAGACATAAGGGCATTGTCAAACCCTTAGATCAGAGAAACCTGAGGTTACAAGGCTAAGGACCAGAACCAATCACTGCATTCAGGGAGAAGTTTGGACAAATAAGGTGGAGAATAGCGTCCCCCGCCTTTACTCCTGTGGCCTTCAGGACAGATAGAGTCACTCCAAGGGTCAGTAGAATAGAGGAAATTTACTCTCCCACTTCCAACACAATTAGATCTAATTGGCCTTTCTTCATGAGCCAAGAGACCATGGAATAAATGGTCAGGAAGTTGCTCTTTGCTCTGACCCAGTAAGAATGCTTCTATAGAGGCCAAAGGTGAGGGCCTTGGCAAAAGTCTGCTTAGCTGGATGCCGAAGACAAACACCACTTGTCACTTCACACCTGCCACCATTTTGTCCAAGTTGCTAACCCTTGCTCACCTCTTATTTCATTTAGAAAATAACCCCATCTCTCCCTATATTGATTATTACTTAAACTGGCAACTCTAAAAAAGAACTGTGAATTTCTTTTTTCAAAAGCAACAAGATTTTGGTCACTAAATACATAAAATCTTCACCATACAGCACATCGGTCATTTGTCTCTCTCCTGGATGACTTCTGCAGTGCTTGCTTCTGTACCAAGAATCAATGTCAGTTGGTCAGGGTTCCTCTGTCACCTGACAATTGCGTTCGTTAGCCAAAAGGTGGCATCCCAGCATGTTACTGCCATATTTTCCAGTTCCAGGGCAATTGCAGAGTCTCCTGAGGAACCCAGATGCAAAGCTCTCTTATTTCCTGCACTATTTCCAGCATCATTTGTTTCCCAAACATAATGCACATCTTCTTTACGTGAATATCTTTTGAATATAGTTTTATTCCTGGAATTAAGGACCTTGCAATGACTTTGGTCACTTCTAATTCACAAAATAGAACCTCAGCACCTGGAAGAGACAAAATAGAACAAAATAGAACCTCACAAAATAGAACCTCAGCACCTGGAAGAGACAATGCTGACATTTAGGCAGTTGACCCATAGGAACTGAAATTTTCTGTGAACTCAGCAAGCAACATGATTCTCAAAGGCCAAGAGGGACCAGGTCTGGAAAAAGGCATGTTCTTTAAGGTAGAAAACACAGGAGGGGGACAAATTTGGTGGTAGAGGTAGGCTCAGAAGAAGATAACCAGACTGGCCAAGATAATGTGATCACAGAGCATGGTTCAAACAATTCTTAGCACCAAAGCTGCAGCCCAATTGTCATTTGGAAGGAGAGCAGGGCAAAGGATGAGATCATGAGATGAGCCCATTCAACGCAAAAGCCCAACACACAGTGTGTACCCCAGATAAATAATTACGAGGTGAGTGATGCAACAGCAGAGGCCTGCCACCAACTGGGCTTTGGGGACAAGACTCAGTCCTCAAGGAACACAGAAAAGCTAACAGAATAGGTGTGTGAAAAGACAGAGGAGCAGACCCAAAACAGCAGCCCAGCCTGAGAAGCAGCCATCATCTGCTTCCTTATCTACGGAAAGAGAGTATAATAATACTACAGCGTAGGGCTATTGTGGAGATTAAATGATTTGATATTTAGATCTAGATCTGTGTGTGTGTGCGCGCGCGTGTAGTAGAGTGATCACAAAGTCATTAAAAGCCACTATGTAAGTTATTGTCTTTCGACACTATCAAAATATTCAGGGCTCATCTCAGGTATAACAGATTCAGTGGCCATGAAGGCCTTTTTTTGTTTAATTATAAGAATGAAATGAACATTTATTAAGACTGTCACATAGGATGCTAGACACTTCCATATGTTATTTACTTAACTCAATCTCACAACACTCATTTTATTATCACAGCAACCTTGTGAGGGATGTATGATTATCTCTCCTTTTTAAGTTAATGAAATAGAAGATTAGAAAGTTTGAGTAATTTCTTCCATGTAAGACATTCAATAGAAGTAAAAATATTAAAACTCAAGTTCTAAAATCTAACTCCAAATGACTCACTCTTCAAAAACTACAAAAATTTGAAGTATCTATTCTCAGCAGTGACTTTATGTAAAATTGAACCTTAGAACATTTAGAACATAAATCTGATTAGAAAGAACCATCAACAGTACAAAACAGTACCACAGTAAACTCCAGGTAGAAAATATTTCATTTGGAGAATAGCAAATAAATAGCATCTTTTGAACATGTGTTAAGTACCATACAGTGTTCCAAGTAATTGCATATATTAACATATTTAATCCTCATGCCAATCCAATAAAACATGTCCCATTATTATCCCCATTATAAAAATGGAGAAATGTAGGCACAAATATTAAATAACTTCACATAAGTAACACATTTAATAAATGATAAATCCAGTACTTGAAGCCAGCCAAATCTGGACTCAAATTTCACACTCTTAGCTACCATACTATACTATCCTGGAGGAAAAAGTAGAATGATTCCTTGTTATTATTCTAGTTTGATAAGAAGTTTTGAGAAAGGCACACTGTAGCCCTACAGCTATGTTTGACTCAAAATATATTTTCAATGCAAAAATTGTAAACTTAATTATAATGCTCCATTTTATGAGGTTTAGGTCACTAATACACTTCTTCCTCCTGTTAGAATTTTCCCAGAACTAGGAAAGATCTGGTCTTACAAGTTTTGGGAAGTGGGGAAAATAAAGGCAAGAAAAATAATGGGACAGCAGGCACTTTTGTCCAATACCTACTGTGCAAATTCAGAGTAGAATCACTGTCCTCTTGGAGCATTGGGAAAAAAAAGGGTGATTAATTCTCACTGTGGGGAGGAATGATAAAGACAAGAAAAAAAAAAAAAAAAGCTCTAAGTTGGCCCTTAAGGAATGGGAAGCATTTCTGTAGAAAGAAAGTACAGTGAAGTACATTATGGGCTGAGGGACACACATGAGAGAAAGCAGAGAAATTATGAACTCTCAAAGATAAGATATGCATATGGCTTATCTCCATATCCTTCACAGTGCCTTCTTTAGTGCCTGGCTATGCCCAGGTTCACAGTAGATTCACAATAAATGTCGAGTGAATTGGATGAATAATACTTTCATGCATACATAAATGAGTGAAATCAAAGTGCATTCTACGTCCAAATAATAGCAAGTAATCCATTGCAGCTGAAGTTGATCTCCCAGAACATATATATTGATCCCAGAGACTAAGTTAAACAATGAACAAATCTAGTTCCTGGTGGTCTCTGTCTCCTGTCTCTCGCCATGCCATGGATCATCGTGATGTGTGAGAGATTTGTTTGGAGTGGGAAAAGCATATTTTTGTTTGCATTTGCTTAGCACGTTGCTGTAGCACATTTTGCTATGAGATGTAAAGTCATCTGCATGCACCACTTGTGCAGTTAGAGAAGTCAAAACAAGCGTCAGGCAAGTTGTCAGCCACATGGCCTAGGCAGATTGTCATACTACTTTGCCCCTGACCTGTGCCACCTTCTTTCTCCTCTTCCCCTGCTCTCTTCCTTGTTCCTGAATCCCCACACCTAAATCTACTTCCTTAAGTTTCAAGTGTCTAATTTCTAATTAGCTCAGAGCCCTCTGCATACCCTCTGTGAGAAATAAGGTGACATTCAGATTTTTCAAGCCAGCCACACCTAAGTTAACAGGTTGGAAGATTTCATTTCACATAAATTTTACTGCTGCCACATCAAGGTCATGCCATCCTGCACTCATACTTGTCCATTCATTTTGCCTTTGTTCTGAAACACTGAACCTAATGAGAATAGATTTGTTCACACACTACATACAAGGATACATCAAAAGTCACACATGAATAAATGTTTCAGAAGTCCCACTAGCCCTGTGACTTTCACAGCCTATGAAAGACAGGCATCTTAGGCTTTGGCCATCTTTGCATGGTATTGGAAAGGAATCATTCCTAGTTAATCATCTGGGTGTTTAGTAAGCTCCTTTCTTTCAGAGAATCAGAGATCCATGGGAAAGACTACTAGGGTCTTCTAGGATCCCTCCTACTCAGTTATTTTTTCTGCAACAGTTCTAACAGGTGGTCAGTCAACCTCTGTGTGAACACTTCCAATGACTGGGGAACTTACTACCTCATCAAACCACCCACTCCATAGTTGAGCCACAATTCACTGTAGCCACTCCACATGTTGGCCTTAGTTCTTTCTTATACTAACCCAGAGAATAACCCTGTTCTTTTGTTCAGCATGTTCCTGCCTCCATATTAGATGACAAGATGGCATACAAAGATATGTAGGACAAGAATTCTTCCTCAGAAAGTCTACCATCTAGTGGATTTGGTAAATTCCCTGTATCAGTTTGTCAGGGCTACCATTACAAAGCACCACAAATTGGGAGGCTTAAACAACAGAAATTTAATTTCTCATAGTTCTGGAAGCCACAAGTCTGAAATCAAGATGTCAGCAGGGTTGTTTCTTCTGAGGACTCTTACCTTGGCTTATCAATGGCACCTTCTCTCTGTGTCTCCATGTGGTCTTTTTTTCTTCTTTGTGTGTATGTGTCCCAATCTCCTCTTCTTATAAGGACGGTAGTCATTTTGAATTAGGACCCACCCTAATGACCTCATTTTAACTTAATTATTTATTTAAAGACCTTATCTTCAAATATAGTCACATTCCAAAATAACTGGGAGTTAAGACTTCAACATAGAAATTTGGCAGGAGGGGTACAATTTAGCCCATAATATTTATGCAACTCTTTAAATATTTAAACTAATCAAAAACAGACTCACAATTTCAGTGGACAATCTGGTGATGGACAGAGGGGAGGGGTTTGGGGGGCTGGGAGAATGGGGTGAAGGGTTAAAGAAGTACAAATTAATAGTTGATAGTTGGTCATGGGAATGGGGAGCAAGGCAGAGGGAATGCAGTTTGCATTAATATGATGGTTAGGCGGAGGGCCAGGGGAGGGAGGGAGCAAGTGGGGGGATCGTTTTATGAACTATATAGGTGTCTAACTGATGTACTATATACTTGAAAGTAATTTAAATAAATAAATTTTAAAAAATAAAAAATATGTATATACATTACATTCTCCTAGTAAACTTTTTCTTTTTGAGGATAAACATTCTCAGTTTCTTTGACTTTTTATTCTATTATATGGCTTCCAGACACATCACTATCTTGGTTATTCTCTCATAGAAATATTTTAGTTTATTAATCCATCCACTAAAATGTAGGGTCTAATAGAGCAAAAGGCAATTGAATTGTTTTCTTCCTTGATCTGATAACATTAAATAATTATCAATGTAGTTTTTAGTTAGGCATATGTTTTGGTAACCATCTTGAATTATTAACTCATAATGACTTTGAAGACAACTAACATCTTGGGCATTCCCTCTACAACTCTCCCACTATCCTCTGGACTTATCTTTTTTCTTTTCCTATGTGTATTCCTATCCCTCCTTTTATCCCCTTCCCTCCTTTTTTCACTCATGTAACATTTTCACTAGTTTTCTCAGAAATAGCAGATCATACAGACTAATGACACTCACCATCAGGAATGTGTACTCTATGTGAGGTCTTGAACAGTGCCAGGTAAAAGGTCATAATTAATGTTTGGAGAATGATTAAATTTGTGGGAGCAGATGAGGTTTGATTAGTCAGAATAGAAGGCATGATCAAACTGCCAGTGCAGGAAGAACTCTTGTGGGTGAGGAATAGGTGATGAGTAGAAAAGAAAGAGAGAAAATTCTAGTAGAAATATTCCAGTTAATATTGTACATTTACCCTGCAACAGACACTATGCTAAGTTCTGGGTATTACAAGTGAATAATCTCTATATCCCTAGAAGAGTTCATGGTCCAATGGGAGAGACACAGGTAAATAATTATGAGTCAGGGTCATAAATGTTATAATTAGGGAAAGTTCAAGATGTTATTTAAGCAAAGGAGAAAAAACTATTAAATATGCCCATAGAGTCTCATTTTTGCCTCCATTTGAAGCATTACTGCTAAATGTACACTAAAGTCGACACTGCATAACTGTTAAAGACTACACTGGAAAGGGTGAGAGACTGACATTATTGGGCATCTCCAGTGCATTAAAGCTGTATCTCTGAAAACTCCTTGACTGAGTCAAGGGAGATTCAGAGAGCATTCAAGGTATAGCCAAAGAAGGCGGAATTTATATAGTCCATAAACTGGATAGCAAAGAACTGCATGAACTCTTTTCTTCCATAAGTATCAAAATAATTTAAGTACAGACATATCCCAATAATAGTTCCAAGAGTAAGGAGTATCACTGCTTTTATTTTATAGGTGAGAAAATTGATTCACGAAAAGAAAAAGTGAATTGTCCAAAGGTATTTTCTAGGCTGGAGATAAAACTCCATCTGCTCCCTATCCAACAGGAATACGACTCAAATGCAGCCTCATCATTCAGGGCTCACCAGTACCCACTCACCTGCTAATACTCACTGGGTAGATGTTCTCTCCCACCCAGAGCTGAATATTCAGTAGGAGAGAAGAAATTACTTCCAAAGAAGTCATCCTTCACATCATGCCACTTTGTTAGCAAGGAGAAACCAGGATGAGCATGCCTATTTCTGGCACCCCAGTCTCAATTAATTCTTTATATCATTGCTGAGACCCAAGCAAGAGAGCACAAAATAGGGATGAGTTAATGTAACTTTTAATAGCCTTTTGCCTACCCATCTTCCTCCTTCCTCTTCACTCACTGTGTTGTAGCAATAATTCTTTCCCAATAACTCCCCTGAGCACCTTTCTGCTCATTACTTTATTCTGCGTGGTTAGATAAATCTTCAAATGGTTCACTCCCTCCAAACCCACCTACTCTGACATGTGAGGGGATTCCTATCAGATAATAATCAA
Source organism: Pteropus alecto (assembly GCF_000325575.1). Taxonomy (NCBI): domain Eukaryota; kingdom Metazoa; phylum Chordata; class Mammalia; order Chiroptera; family Pteropodidae; genus Pteropus; species Pteropus alecto. Next base: position 1,355,507 of record NW_006492031.1, on the reverse strand, counting down.
GCATTTGTCTAGAGGACTAGTAGACTGGATATTTTTCTGCTTTTGTAACATGAAAGAAGGAGCTTAATATACACCAGGCCTCCAGAAAAACACTCAATAGACTATGTATTGGGGAACTTTCCAAAGACTGCTCTAGGGGTTGTGTTCCATCCTCCTGGATTATTCTGTAATCAATTACTCAATTGTTAATATCTATTTCATGTCTTAATGGCTTCTTGTTGTTGACCCAGGTTTATTCTTTCATTCAGTTTATTAAACACTGTCTATGAGACAGGTCATTATCAAAAGTTCTGTAGCAGCTACAGTGCACCTTCTACTCATCAGAGGACAGCAGGAAGTAACTAAGAATAGCATGTGCAACCGATCTATTTTTGTTAGTTCACAATATTTGTGAAAAATTGCTCAAATTGGTCCATAGGATGTGTTGGTCCAGTAATGCAACCAGAACATCCTTCAGAAAAAGTGCAAATAAAAGAAAATCAAGTTTCCTTCTCCTTAAATATGATACAGTCTAGTCCAATACATTGGCCTCTCAAGTCACTGAAATTAAGTAATGGTGCATTCTGTGGACATCTCTTAGAGATAAAAACAGATTGAGTGTAGTCACCTCTGGAAAGACCTGGGTAATCCTGTAAAGCAGTATTTCTCAACTTGAATAATGTATAGATGTCATTTTAAAGAAAAACAACTCTCATGGATCCCTGTGTTGAATTGAATTTCTTTTATTTTAATGTTTTTAAAGTGTGTGTAATCGTAAAACTAGGCATAAACTCCTTGTACATATAGTCAAAATTAATTTACAAGTAAATGCAAAACAACAAAAAATAATATTGAAATTTTTACTATTAATTTAGTAAGACATATGACAACTTGATAAAAAATTAATCGTTGCTCACAATGTGAGTTTGGTTCCAAGTGCTGTGGTCTACCTGGTTTTGGTCTTGGTCTGCCTCTGCTGCTACATGCTGTGCAATGAATCCATCCTCTCAGTACTTCTTTCTGTGAAAATTCTGAGAAACCACCATTTTTTAGCACACTTATATCCTTTGGTCTTCACTAGAGTGCAATTGAGTCCTACCTGAGCCCTTTTCTCATAAATGAGACAATTAAAATGATATTACTCTCCCTAAAGCAAATGCAACTGGAGCACTGGAATCGCATGGAAGTACTGTAATAAGAATGTCTTATAGATGCTCCAGAGTATGCTCATATGTGTTTCTTTTAATTATCAAAATGAAAATATAACATTGAAAACTTCTCATAAAGAACTTTTGACTTTCCAAGAATATGCCTCTAGCTTCCCCAATCAAAAATCCATATATTCTTGCTTGACAAATATGACCAGGGAACTATCCTAGCTTCTTCTATCAGAATCCATAATGATTGGTTTACCTGAGAGAAAAGTAAACTTCTTCCATGTTTGAGCCTTACATAATTTTGAGTTTGTTTGTTACAGTGGCAAACATTAGCAACAATAATACAATGTGTTCTATTGAACATAAAGGAAATGGAAGGTGATATTTTAAAATTCCTAATAGTTTTTGGATATTTTTCCCATAATGAGTGTTAAAAATGAGGATCACATTTTTGTTTGCTTTGAGGTTCAAGTTCCTTGTCAGAGAAAAAGAGAGAATGTGTGTTTGGAGCAAATCTTCATGAACCCATACAGTGCTACTCTTTTTTTGCTCATACAATTCAAAATCTTTCTTTATTGAGGGAGAAATGAAAAAACATAGGATTATATAATGAAAATTTTCTTTTTTTTCTAAGTAGAATGGAGAAGAGTTGGGAGGCCAAGTCAATGTACAAAGTGAAATAAATGCAGTATCTATTAGAATTAAAGCAACTAGTTATACATCTGGATTTAACATTGCTTTTGAGCTTTTTATTGTTACATAGAAGATGTAACAAAACAATTTAGAAGAGAAGAAAGCATAGAGGGAGGCAAGGAGGAGGGCAGATATAGTACAGAGACTCAAGTAGGAAACAAAGCAACATTTAGCATTAAATTCATGACTCTCTAACAAGTCAACTCTAATAGACCTGTTATTCTCACCTGTGACTCAATCCTATTAACAAAAAGAGCTATTGTTTGGTTTCTGCTTGCTCAACTATTGCTCTTCCAACAACAAATGAATCTCACATGTACATAGACACACATACACTCTCACACAAGCATACTTAAAGACATTAGGTCATAATTCTCCTTCAGCATTATTTCCAATAATTGCTACACTCTTAGATTCTGTCTTCCAAACAAAATTAACTTTCATATATATACAATTTAGCATTATATCTCATCTTATTAAGGAAAACAAAAACAAATGCAAAACTTTTGAAATACACAGCTTCTAATTAACCCCCAATATGTAATATAATTCACATTAAATATTTAAAACATTCCCTTACACCTTAATCCACTAATTCTTTCTTTCATCAAAACAGATCTTCCAAAAATCAACTGCCATTTATCAACCCAATAGAGCTGAGACCCAGATTTCAACAATATACTGTTTTCATGAGTAGCTCCCTTTGCTGTCATGATACCACAAAGCATTGTGGAATTCCAAATACTCAACACTTTGGACTAAAAACCCAGTAATTCCATGAAGTTTTTGTCCTGAGTTGACAGAATGGTTCTGTAGTGACTCACACTTCTTCAGACTTAGAGTAGAATTATGTCAAGTAGTTCGTAGAATAATCTTTTTTTCTTTCCTCATAAGGAAAGGGAAAATTTAAGGTGGTTTTGTGCAACTCCCCTTCAAGCTTTCATAGCTAAAATTTAGTTTTAATTACAAACATTAAAAAGATTTTTTTAAAAAAACTAAACTGTGAGAAAATCTGGCTCCATACCAAAAAGAGTGTCAGGGAATGAGAAAGCCCCTCTTATTTAGTTCATTAAACATGAGCATTGAGTGTGTTCAAGGTTCCAAGCACAAAACTAGGCATAGGAAGTGGAGATGCAGTAGGATTTGCCCATGCCTTCTTTCTTGATGTTACTCTTTTTACCCAGCACTGATGAGAAGGCCTGCAGCTCCCAGGAGCTCTGAGATTGACCAGTCAGTGGCCCTTGATCATTCTCTGTTGGGCTGTTTAATCAGACCAAGAAGATTATTGCTCTGAGGCCAGGTTCCTGATGTGGTCTGGACTTGAACCAAAGAGAAGAACTGAATATGGAAATCACTTGTGACATACAATCCACATTTCTTCCCAATTGCCTATTTGTTTAGTCCCTTGTTTCAATCCACAAAATGTTAAAATAGATCATGTTGTGGGGAAAGAAGGAAACTAAAAATTCAAAATTATAAAATAAGAATTGGCAATAAGAATGAGGAAAAGGCAATACAAATTTGCTAGCCAAAACATAGATGCTGTAGCAAAGGTTCATGTTTGGTCCTGGCAAAAAGGAAATATAATCCAAAATACTGTCTTTATTCATAATTCCTGTCTTACAGGTTTTGAAATTTTAGAAAAAAGAAAAATATAAAAATACTTTTTAAATAACTTGTGATTTCTTCACAAGAAAACTTACAACTGTTGATATTTTGGTGTGTTTCATCTCAGTTCCTTTCTCATATATATACAAATGATTACAAAAGTAATTTCTCAACATTCTTTTCTAAATAAAATATTATTTTTTAAATAGTTTCACTAATTTGATAGGTAAAAAATAATATTTTATAATTTTGATTTTCTTTGATTTCTAATGACATGAAATGCTTTTTTCATATAGTCATTAAGCATTTAGTTTCTTTGGAGGATTGCCTCTTTATATGCTTTGCTGACATGTTTCATTTTTAATATGTTTTTATTGATTTATTTTTTTTAAATATAAGCTTTTCACATATTTTATTATATTTATTTATATTTATATTCTTGCTATATTTTAAGTGTTTTTAATCAATTATTATTCTAAATATTTACAGTAAAAAGTAATTAAATATATATGTACTTTATAACTCACAACTTGATTCAAGACTAATTTATTCCTTTTTTTCATTTAATTGTCTAGAGATTTCTAATAGAATATAAAGTATTCTGAAAATTATGAATATTAAATATTTCTTTTGAAATAATTTTATTTCTTATTTCTGTTTTGTATGTTTGCTTCTTGAGCTTGATATCTCTAATTGGTTTAAGACATAGACTCTTTTTCATATTTAAGAAAGAATACCGTTTGTCCCACTTCATTATAAGTTTCTTTTCAATACTGTATACTAGATTTTATTAGATGCAATTGACATGATCATGTGACCTTTCTTCTTTTGACTTATGGAAAGACAGAGTATTTTAATAAACTTTTTTTTCTTTTCTACAGGAATACACTCTTCTTTGTCAAAATGGTTTATTTTTAATCATATTGTATAGTTTTTATTAGTTTATTTAATTTATTGTTTATTTATTAGTGTTTTATTTAGAATTTTTTATATCCACTTCATAAATAAGATTGTTCCATAGTATTATATGCATTGTAGTTAATGTTTATATCAGTGTTATAGTAAATGAATTAGATATGTTCGTTTTCTTTGTCAACTTTAAGTTATTCTTTTGTTTATTCTGTTTATTATTTGCTTTATGAAATGAATTAGATATGATCAATACTTTGCTCTGTGCTTTAATATATTACATTACTTTAATGTTTTAAAGAACTCATTAGTGAAACTATCTGTCCCTAAAACTTTTGTCTGATAGAAAATTCCATAATTCTTTGAAATTTCTTTCTATATCATTTCGTCTGTTTAAAATGTCTGTTTTCATTTGAAACGTCAGTTTTAGTAATTTATAAGTTCCCTAGAGATTTACTATTTTTTGTGTTTTTCAAGTAGCATAAAGTTTTTCACATAGCATGCTCATTAAAATTATTTAAATGACATATATATGTGTATGCCTTTATATCCTTTTTATTTGTTTATTTATTTTAAATGTTATACATTTTTAATTTCCCAATTAAATTTTTCTCTACTTATTTTTTCTGCTTTTTAATTCATTTACTTCTATTATTAACTTTATTATTTTATTTTTTCTGCTTTCCTGAGATTAATTTCAGTTTTCTCACCATTCAACAATTATTACATATTTTGCGTAACTAAATCATTTTAATCTGTGAATTTACTTCAGATTAGAACTTTGGCCATATCCTATAAGTTCTGGTAAATAGTTCTCATTGTTATCATTTTCTAACTAGACTGTGATTGTAACTTTGATTTCTTCTTTGATATACTCCAAGGATGATTCAGCATGTTTTTGTTAGTCATCTCCCTCTAAGCACACACACTGCTCACATACTTGCAATACTTTTTGGTCTTTGTTAATATATCTAAATTTGTTAATTCGTGTAAACTTTAAAAAATATTTTTTAAAAATATTTTCAAGAATAATTCTTGACATTTACTGTCAATTTTATAACCAAATTTATTACAAATGAAATTGTTAAGCCCTGTGTTTTACCAGCTAAAGACTTAACAAAACAATAGTTGATTACTTAAGAAAAACTATTTTAGATCCTACTATATTTAAAAAATTAATTATTCTTATGTAATCACTTTCTCTGTGCTATTTGGTGTTGTGAGCTAAAAAATAAATTAATCTGTCCAGGAAACAAGTTTGAAGTAATGTCCTATAGAGAGTCTACCTGTAATCAGTAACTGCTATTATACTGGCATCATACTTACAAATATAAATTTACCACCTTTGACAAAGTTCTCCTTTCATCAAGTTAACTCCTACTTTTCCTTATAAACTCAGAGGAAAATAAACTTAGTTAAAGTTTTTCCTTCTCCATAAAGCCATCCTTGATTTCCAGTGTTCTTGAGAATTTGCTCAGGACTTCCAAGAATATCCTGCACACACTGTTACTTCACTGCGCACTGCTGGTTTTCTATGACGGCTTCTTTACTAAGCATTTTGAGGCCAGTGCCTAGCATAGAACCAAGGTATTTATAGGTAGTTAATGCAGGCTTTGTTAAATGTGTTAAACTAATTAAAGGAAAGCTCAATCAATCAATCGATCATCTTGAATGGGCAGAACTACTAGCTATTTGTCCTCCACTGGCTGGCTGTTTAGTCCTAGAACTACAAAGAGGAAAAGTTGGAAGGAGACCTCCCTGTAATGCCATAGAGGAGCCCTGGGATTCCAAGAGAGTGGCTATCTATGAAATCAGCAGGTGAGTCACTCTTCACTGTTGGGAGAATGGTCATAGTAAATAGTGAAATTACTAGGAACTTTGTAACTTCTCCCTGCCTATTATTTTTGGTTTGTCCTTTTTTAATTTCCCTCAGCAGCAGTTTTCAGCAATATATGTTGAATATATAAGAACTTATATAAGAACAGTGTCTTCATACTTCAAAACCAGGTTCATGATCCAGCTCTTCCCTGCAGTCTCCCCTGACCACTGCAGTGGGAGTGATTCCCTCCATCTCAGAACGATGACAACTATTTGGCTTCTAAAACTAACTGTGTTTTTTAATATCTTTCTACATTAACAGAGTTTGATATCTTTGAGGATGGATGGAAAACTACTTTTCCAATCCTCAAAGTTTCTAGAGAAATATTTTGCACATTGTATGTACTGAGTAAGCATGTTAATGCACACATGTAGATATAGGGTCATATGAGTGTATGTGCGTATAATCATACACCACACAAATACCATTTCAAAACCTTCCTCCCAAAACAAAACCAAAAGAAGGGGATTGCGGGGAATTTGAGTAGGGAGGGTGAAGTGATCACCACTTAAAATTTTTCCTCAACTTCACTTCTCTCCACTCTGTCCTAATATCCAGAAATAATTTTCTGAAGACTGTCTCCTTTCTATCAGGAAAAATAAACACAGTCATTATTTACCATAATATTTCCATGCTTCTTCACAAAAATATTGAGTTTGGAATATTTCTGTTTCCTTGAGAAAGCTTATTACATTCCCCACCAAATCATCATCAATAGTCAAAAGAATCCCTCTAAAATGAGCATGCACTTCCCCTCCTCCACATATAGACATACATGCAGATCATTGTCTGAAACCAAGATGTACTTACATAAACCCAGGTACACGTATATGCCTACACATATGCAAACATAAATACAGTTTCTCTCAATGATTTGGGAGGACCCTCCTTGATTAATGAAGATGGAAATTAAGGATTCTGGGAACACAGTGGTTTTCTAGTACCAGCTGCCATCAAGTACATGGTCCAGACAAGCAGAAGGACCATGTGACTGAATTTCAGCATAATCAAGAAAGTAAAATGGACCTCTGAGTGCCACTGAGCACTTAGCAGTATGTGCAAAATTCTCCCAGCAGGTACCCAGGTAGGCATGAGGCCAACAATCTCCCATCCTCTGCCTCTTTTGACAAGTGAGGCTGAGCCTGCTCTAAGGAACATAAATTTAAGAGCACTGGCGGCATGGATGATTCACATTAGGTGGGCAACAGGTTTTGCTCACCATGCTGTAGCATCAGTTCAGTTACATGCTGTTCTTCCCTTAATCTGTCGACTCTCCTTAACAGCCCGTTGTGATAGTTCCCTCCCTACCCAGCCAGATTGTCTGCACAAACAATTGTGAGGAAGATTGGTCAGCAGCGGTAGCCCTCTGCCTTATTATTTGACCTATACCTGCTGCTGTAACAGGCAGCTTGCTATTCCAGTTCTTGCTATTCAAAGCATTTCCTCCCTGGTCTCATTTACCTTCCACCACTTCCATTCTTCAATTACTGATCAGGCTTCATTGTCACAGGAGACTTCTCCAGTGTCAGATAATAGCAAAACTTGGCAGTAAGTGATTTTACCTCCTATTAATGTCCCCTGTTTTTCATATTAATTCTAGAAACATCTTAAATAAGAATTAATAAATATGCTGCTGATAGTAGGATTTTAGGTCTGTGAGAACTGGAAAAGAGAACAGCTTTTGGAAGGTGACCTTTCTGGAGCTACTTGATTATTTGCAGTGTTGACTCTGATATTCTTATCCCTCTTTCCAGTTCCACCTCCTTAGAATTGCTTGATCATGAGTTTCCCTAAGTTGTATGGTATGAGGCTGCCTTAATTGCTGTGCTTACAGAGGTAAGTAGATGGCCAAAATAGTCTCCTCTTATTATTATTCTTTGCAAAAACAAACAAACAGACAAACAAAAAATAACATTGTAAAGGAGCATGAGAGAGCCAAAATCCTTAGCACAGAAAAAGAGATGTTTTGGTATCAGACTCCTGTCTACCTCATTAGCTTCAACCTCAGCTGCACAAATTACACTTCAGCCATGCCAAAATTTTTGCAATTCACTCTCTCTCTCTGGCTTTCTATTTGTAATTTCCATCACCCAAAATGGGCTTTGTCCAGTTTCTTCCTATTAGATGCCCTCATCTCAGAGCTCCTATGATACCGTATGCACAAATTTTCCATAGCATTAGGCTTTCGGAACGCAAGGACAATCAGCTGGTTGTCTAATATTTTAAGATTTCTCTTGGGACAAGAGTGTAAAAAAAAAAAACAGTTTTATAGAAACAGAAAAAAATGGGAAATGTCAAGAAATGGGTGAGCTAACACTCTATTGTTTATTCTATCAGTTAGGATTATACTGACAGAAAGTGAAAAAAAATAGTGGCTTATAAAAAGTAATTTTTTTTCTGTCTCACATAAAAGTCACCCCAGGTTAGCAGTCCAGAGCTAATATGGTGGTTCTGTTCCAACAAAGCTCTCTGGCTCCTTTTAGTTCATAGTTTCACCCTTGCCCTCTTATACTATGGTCCGAGGTTGTCGCATCTTCATTCTAGGATGCAGAAAGGAGCAAAAAACAGAGAAGAATTGAGGGAGCAAGTATTGACTAGCCATCTCTGTGAAAAAATCCCTAGAAGCTACCTCACGCTTTGGCTTACTCTCAATATCCTGTCACCTGGGCACATCTGTAAAGGAGCTAGGAAAAATAGTCATTATTCTGGGAAATCACATATTTAGCTAAAATTGTATTACAATATAAGAAAGGAAGAATGGGTAATAGAAGCCAACTACTACAATATTATTCGAATTTTAAGGCAACCTTACTTTACAATTAAATCGGATTATGCTAGCACATTCTATAGTTAAATACAAATATTTTAAAACCAAACATATGTCCTCTCTCACTTCTCCTACTCAGCATCATATTGGAAATTCTAGCTAGTACGATATAACAAGAACAAAGAAATAGAAGATATTAAAAAATAAAACAAACACGCATACATTTGCCTAACCAATCATCAAGGATTTATTGAAAGTACTGTACTAGTTTTTATGATAATTACAAAAGTCTAAAGCAGTCTTTATGTAGGTAATTAAAGGTAATTTTCTGATGGAAACTGTGCCTAGGCATCCATAGCTAACCAAAAGAAGAGTTAATGAATATTATAAGGCCAAATTTTCCACACATCTCTCCCCATAATCACAGACTTGTACATCCACCCACCTATCTTCCAGATCTTCATAGATATTCATGTGCAACACTGAACTAATTTATTTTCTCCCAATGGCACCATACCTCTAGAACTTCCTTTCTACAGGTACTGGAATCACCATCCATCGGGTCATCCAACTCAGAAATCTATACTTCATTCTTCATTCTGAACTTCACCTTGACCTTTTACAATTAATAAAACTACCAAGTTTCATCAATTCCATCTCCTCCCACACATTTCCTCCAATACTATCATTACATCACTCCATGTATTATTAGAAAAGCAAATTACCAAAGAAACATAAGGGAAGCTAAAAACTACTTAGCTTTTGAAAAATACTTTAGGCTTTTGAAAAATACTTTGAGGAAGAAAGAAAATATTTTCAAAGATAAATATTAGCTAGAAAGGGACACTAAGCAGAAGAAACTGAATAAGCAGAAGTATGACATTTTCCAAAATTATGGTAGTCTAGACTGAGTAATATATTCTATAGGCTGTGTATTAGTTTGCTAGGACTGCCATAACAAAATACCACAGACTGGGTGGCTTAAAGAATAGAAATTTATTTTCTCACAATTCCAAAGCTAAAAGTCCATGATGAAGCTACTGACAGGGCTGACTTCTTCTGAGGTCTCTCTTTTTGACTTGTAGAAAGCTGTCTTCTCTCTGTGTCTTCACAAGGTCTCTCTTCCCTTTATGTGTACATATGTGTTCTAATCTTTTCTTCTTCTTCTTCTTCTCCTTCTTCTCCTTCTTCTTCTTCTTCTTCTTCTTCTTCTTCTTCTTCTTCTTCTTCTTCTTCTTCTTCTTCTTCTTCTTCTTCTTCTTCTTCTTCTCCTTCTTCTTCTTCTTCTTTCTTCTTCCTCTTCTTCTTCCTCTTCCTCTTCCTCCTCCTCCTTCTCCTCCTTTTTTTTTTTTTAGTAAGTAGTAAAGCTAATATTTTTTCCCCAGATTCAGGAGATAAGGGCCTATTTTCTTTTTTGTTTTATTTTGTTAGAGTGTAATGATTTAATATATATATATATACATATATATACACATATATATATTATAAAGTGATTATCATAATCAAATTAATTACATCTGTCACCTCACATAGGTACCTTTGTGTTTGTGTGTGTGGTGAGAATATTTAATATCTTCTCTTTCAGCAAATTTCAAGTATATAATACAGTATTATCAACCGTAGTCACCAGAACTTATTTATCTTATAACTGAAAGTTTGTGCCCTTTGACCAACATCTTCCCCATCTCTACCATCCCCTAGTTCCTAGAAACCACAATTCTCCCCTCTGCTTCTATGGGTTTGACTTTTTTAGATTCTACACATAAGCGAGATTATATAGTACTTGTCTTTCTGTGTCTGGCTTATTTCACTTAGCCTAACATCCTCCAAGCTTATTCATGTTGTTGGAAATGGCAGGATTTTCTTTTCTATAGCTGGATAATATTCCATTGTATGTCTATACCACATTTTTTTATCCATTTATTCATCAACAGATTGTTTCCATATCTTCACTATTGTGAATAATGTTGTGATGAACATGGAAGTGCAGATATCTCTTTGAGATACTGGCTTCACTTCCTTTTGATACATACTCAGAAATGGGATTGCTGGATCATGGTAGTTCTATTTTTAATCTTTTGAGGAGCCTCCATACTGTTCTTCATAATCATTGTACTAATTTATATTCCTACAGTGTACAAGTGTTCCCTTTTCTCCACACCTTTGCCAACATTTGCTTTCTCTTATACTAAGTATAAAGTAAAATCTCATTGTGGTTTTGATTTTCATTTTTCTGATGATTCATGATTTTGAGCATCTCCTCTTATACCCATTGGTCATTTGTACATCTTCTCTGGAAAAAAAATATCTGTCAGATCCTTTGCCCATTTTTTAATCAGGTTCTTTTATTTTGTTTTGCTATTGAGTTGTATTAGTTCTTTATATATTTTATATATTAACCCTTATCAAATATATGATTTGAAAACATTTTCTCCCATTCCATATGTTGCCTTTTTATTTTGTTGAATGTTTCCATTGCTATACAGAAGCATGTTAGTTTGATGTAGTCTCACTTATTTGTTTTCTTTTGTTGCTTGTGCTTGTGGTGTTATGTCCAAGAAATCATTGCCAACACTAATGTTAAGGAGACCTTTCTCTGTTTTGTTGTGTAATTTTGGGTCTTGCATTTAAATCCTTAATCGATTTTGAGCTAATTTTTATATATGGCATAAGATGAGGTTCTATTTCATTCTTTTGCATGTTATCCAGTTTTCCCAACACCATTTATTGAAGATTCTTTCTCCATTGTATATTCTTTGTGCCCTTATCAAAGATGGGTTGACTACATATGTACATATGCATGGGTTTATTTCTGGGCTCTCTATTCTGTTCCACTGGTCTATGTGTCTGTTTTTATGTCAGTACTGTACTGTTTTGATTAATATAGCTTTATAATATAGATTGAAATCAGAGAGTGTGATACCTCCAATTTTGTTTGGCTCTCTTAATATTTCTTTGACTATTTGGGTCTTTGTTGTTCTATATAAATCTTAGAAATATTTTTTCTATTTCTATGAAAAATGTCAATGGGATTTTGATGGAATTACATTGAATTTGTGGATTGTTTGGGGTAATAAGGACATTTTAACAATATTAATTATTTTAAGTCCATGAATATAGGATGTCTTTTGATTTATTTCTCTTTTTCAATTTCTTTCATCATCATGTTATAGTTTTCATGTACAGATTTTTCACCTCTTTGGTTAAAGTTATTTCTAAGTGTTTCATTCTTTTGATACTATCATAAATGGGATATTTTATTAATTTCTTTATTGGCTAGTTCATTGTTCAAGTATCTGATCTCCTCTTCTTTTAAGGACATAGGTCTATTAGATTAGGAACCTAACAACCTCATTTTTAACTTACTTACCTCTTTAAAGATTCTATATCCAAATATGGTCACATTCTGTGGTTAGATTTTACACATGAATTTGGGAGAAGACACAATTCATCCCATATTTTAGTCTTAGAGGAACTAGGCTAGGAATCAGATTATATAAAACTTTGAAGTTTGAACTAAGGAGTTTAGACTTTTTCCTGAACTAATGGAGTTAAGCAAGGACACAGCCTTGATCAGACTGTGTCTAAGATACCTGACATTATGAAGTCAGTAGTTCAGACCAAGGAAAAACTGGAGATATTAAGGCCAGTCAGGAGTCTGTTGCAATGAGGTGAAATAGAGATGATAAAGGTCAGAGTTAAAACATTGTAAAGAGGAAATGGAAAAGAAATGACAAATTTCAGAGACAATTTATTTATAGAATTGAGCGGACATGAAAGAGAAATCTGAGACTCCCAGGTTACTTGTATAGTTGACTGAGGAGGGTAGTATCAGAAACTAATATCAAAAACAAGTGTTGAGTATGAAGTACTAGAGAATATCAAAATGGAAACATTTAGGAGTTATAGATCTACAGTCTTAGAGAAAGAACTGAGTTGAAGACGTAGCACAGATGTGATAGTTGAGGTCAGAATTGAGATCAGACTCAGAGGGTGCATAGGCCAAGAAAAGAAAAACAGGAACCGTGGAGAAATGCAATATCTAAAGGGCAGATGGAAGGGAAGAGAAGTCTAAAAAAAAATTAAAATTAAAAAAAAAAAAGAGTGAAAACAGAAAATAGTGTCCCAGGAGTCAAAAAGGAGAGTTTTGAAAAAGAAGAAATCAAAAAGTCAATCAAAAACAGCAAAGGGAAACAATTGAAAAAGAGACCATTGATGTTGGCCTCCAGAGAAGTTTTAGTAAGAGAATGAAAATAGAAGCTGACTATGGTAGATTTGAGAGTGAGGGGAAATCTGGTATTAGGAAAATAGAATGTAGACCATTTCTAGAAGCATGACTATGAAGAGAGAAAGGAGCTCAGAGTTAGATAAAAAGCAATTATCAGTTGCTGTCCCAGCCTGGTATCCATACCCATAGAGCAAGTAATTGCCAAATAGGGAACTCTATCTCACACCTTACATCAGAAAGACAAGCTATGCAGAACCTCTAACTATTTTGCCATGTAGCTGTCCTTTATGCTCCCACAGTGAATCATACATACTTCTGTCTCAGGAACTACATATATATGTAGTTCTTGTTCACAAGCCTGTCTTCTCATATTATATCATAAACTCCTCAAGGGCAGAAATTATGTCTGATTTATCTTTATACTACCAGGCTTGTATGTATTTTATAAAAGTACAAAGAAGGAAGGAAGGGAGGTACAGAAGGAGAGAGGAAGAGAAGAGTTAACACTGAGCATTTATTTTGGGTCAGGCCTATGAGGTAGATACTATTATTATCTCTATTTTACAGCTGAAGAAACTGAGGAACCAATATAATAAGTGACCTGTCCAAGGCCACATAGTTCACAAACAGCTGTACATGCATCTGAACTCAGGCTTTCAAAACCAAAAACCCATATTCTTAACTTTGCAAAAAATCCATAGTATTTTTTAAAACTGACCTATATAAAGGGATTTATAAGAAATACTTTGAAATATTTATTTTCTAAAAGAAAAAGAGCAGGGGCCAACATGAGCTACATTTGATCTGCTGAATTGCATTTCAATTGCTTTGTATGGTACCAGACAGAATATATGATCATTTTATTATTTCTGTTGTGTTGTGTTATGTTTAGCTGTCAGGTTTTTGTTTCTTAAATCAACCAATCACAAACCATCACATAAGATATTTTTCACTATTAAGTTCTAGAGCATAGATTAATCTATTGTGCTTTGACTATTAATGATTTCAATGGCCAAGGAATGATCATGTAACAAAGGCAGCAGAGCCCAGATCAGAAGGACTCCCCAAGTAAAATAGATTTTTGCTGATGGTTTTCATTTGAGAACTGATATAAAGGAATTGTCAGGGCTCTTTGATGCTTCCTTAGGGCTAGGAAGGCCAGGCATAAGTATTCTGGTCATATAGCTGCTTTTTATCCCCAGCGCTTCTTCCTATGGGCTAGGCAAATGTCACTGAGTCTGGGCCCAGGTATTAGGCACACAAGGAAAGCCTTGTTGCAGCCAGACCTCTGTCAGGGCCTCAGGTGCTGAAACCCCAGGATGAGAGTGAAAGTGTTTCTGGGTAAGCCTCCAAAATAGTAATTTCTGTGTGTCTCTATGAAGTTGTCCCTTTGTTTCTCTCCTATGAATCACACAAGAAGGAAATAAAGTCAAACTGATGGCTTCTCCTTCAAATGGTACCATTTTTAGTATAAGGAGATCTGCTAGCTCTGTACATAATATCAAACTTGGATCAGCCAATGGTTTGAGATGGAAAACAAGGGTCACACTATACCTCACCTTCTCTTCTTTGAAAGTCACTTACCCATTGGTAATCTTTTCCTAATTAACACTCCCCCCACTATCCAGACCTCAGAAAGATTTCTGTACATATGGCAGTTACAGTGAGATTGATGAAAAATCTCAAAGTAAAGGTGAAATTTGGGAGAGGAGAATGGAGAATGCAAAGACGACCTGCTCCTCACCATGTGGCTGTTTTCCTTAAAAAGGTTCACCTTTTATTGAGACCCATTTACAAAGCATTATGTCTAACGCTTCAGATATTTCCCTCAAAATATTTCTTTGACTTTGATACTATTGTAACCCTTTGCTTTTTATTAAGAAAACTAAAACTGAGGAAGGTTAATTGCTGTTATGGGTTGAATTGTGTCCCTGAAAGAGTTATGTTGACGTCTTAACCTTTGGTCTCTGTGAAGATAACCTTATTTGGAAATAGGGTCTTTATAGTTGTAATCAATTTAAAATGAGGTCATTAGAGTGGGCTTTAATCCAATATGACTGGTGTTCTGAGAAGAAGAGGTGGTTTGGACACAGAGACAGACATGAACAAAGGGACAACTTCGTAGAGACACACAGAAAGAAGATGGGCACATGATGATGGAAGTAGAAATTGCAGTTGTGCATCTACAAGCCAAGGAACACCAGCGAGGAAATGAAGGGGTTTTTCCCTAGATCCTTCAGAGAGAACATGGCCTTACCAACACGAGGAGTTTGGACTTCTAACTTCTAGACTGGTAAGACAATACATTTCTCTTGTTTTAAGCCATCGAAGTTTGTGGTACTTTGTAATAGCAACCCCAGGAAACTAATACAACTGTCCTTCTCCCAAATGACAGAATTAGTCATCCTCAGAATCAAAATTTGAATCTATGTCTATCTGACCCTAAAATCCACATTCATAACTGATAATGGACTAAGGTAAAATTTGGTAGGAACAATCAATTCTAACTCTTTTACAGAGAAAGTACTATTAAAGTCTGCTTCTGAGGATGAGAATTAATTTGTTAGATGAGGAAGGGAAAGAAGAGAAATTCAGACAGAAATAACAGGAAAAGTGTGAAAGACATGGAAGTGTCAGGAATAAACATGGCTCATGCATGGGGGTTGAAAGGAAATTCAGTCATTCAGAGTGCCTCTATTTTCTGGAAAAGTCCCAGATACATGCTTTCAGGTATGTTTCCATATTAGAGAGGCATCGAAAAAGATAGGATGGTTACAGTCTGTGCACACATCATGAAGGCAATTTAATGTTAGAGCTTTGGGGGCAATAAGTCCTTTTAGCATAGTCAATCCACTTAGCCAGGGTGATCTGGAAGATTCCATTAGCAAAGAAATCCACAAGACAAGAAACATTTTATTCCCTTGGCATTAAGCACAGTCTCTTAATTAAGTTGTCTTCTGCACTCTTGATCAGAAGAGAATACCAAGAAGTCCTTTTCCAGGAAAATGTTTATTTCTCCTCCAGTCTCCTCCACAACCACCTACCCTGCTTCTCCATCCTCAACATGTCACTTAGTAGTGAGCTGGTGCCAAGAGGTAAATAAGCCAAAGGACTGAGGACTGAGTCTTCTTTAGCTCAATACATGTGTAGGTGTGTATGCCAGGGGAGGAGCAGAGCCTAAACCCCTGGCAGGTGCATGAATCACAGACACAGTCATGCTGAGCTTCATGATAACTTCAGTGAATCCTTTAATCTTGCACAGAGAAAAAAGGTCATGAGCTAGGTATTAAAGGGTAACACTGACAGCCTCTAGATTCCAGGCTTTGCCTTGTTTCTACCAATAAAAACTCTTATTTAACAATATATATTTTTAATCAAATCAAGTAAAATTTACTGAAATAAGGGAAAAGATGCTATGTAGGCAGTGGCCACTGGTACTGGAATATCTTTAAATTAATAGGAGAAAGAGAATAAAGACTTCATTGCCATTTATAGCCTCTCTTTTCCTTTGTTCTCTGTCCCATAGCCAGGCAGTCTCAAAATGCTATCAACTTTTTCCGTTTTTTTCTCCTGCTTATGTTTCTCTCTTTCTCTCCATTTCCAGTATGTAGTTGACACTCACCTAATCATCCTTTAAGTTGTAGCTTGTACTTCACTTCTATAAACACTCCCCTGACCCTACTACCTCCCCTCTTACACTGTGCTGGCAGAATCAAGAACTTTGTTCCTTATGCTTTAATAGTTTACCAACACAGCTTTTATGAGATATATCACATTGTACTGTAATCATTTATTTACCCTCCTCTATGGCTACATAACAAGCCACTTCAAAACTTAGTAGCTTAGAACAACATTTATTACAGTTATCTTTCAAGATTATGGAGTTCAGTTAGGCTCAGCTATGCAGTTCTTATTCAGGGTCCCTCCACAACTACTACTGGAGTAGCGATATCAGGAGTACTGGGAACTAGAGCTGAGATCATCTCCAAGCCTTCATCACACACATGGCCAGTGCCTGTTCTGGAAAAACTCAAACAGCTGGGGCCCTTTGGGTATCTCTTCATTCCTAAGTGGACTCTCCTCATGGTCAAGCTGCATATATTACATGGACACTTGAAGCTTCAAAGACAAGTGTCCCAAGAACTAGGCAGAACTCGTTTTGACTTTTATCCCTTAGCCCAATCACACAGTATCTATTTTGCTATAGTCCCAGGCCACCCAGGTTCAGTGGGAGAGGGAAGATAACCCACCTCTAAACTCCATGGAAGAAGGTCAAATCACATTGTAAGAAAAACATGTAGGATGGGATTTATCCATGCAGCCATCTTTGGAAAATACAGCCACCCACAGTTATAAACACAGAGTTTGGCAAAATGCCTGGCATTTAATGGTCTCTCTATAAATATAAATGGCCTATTTAATGAATGACTTTTATTCTCCTGTGTAGACCTTATTATCTTATGCCTAACTATTTAAAAAGCATCTATTCTTTTCTTCTTCTCTTTACCCTTTCCTATATCCAATTTATCTATTTTCTGAAGATCCATTTTCTAAAACCTCTGCTTTTTAAATCTCATTTTAAAAAGCCTTCAGCAACTTGTGGCAGCATGAGGATTTGTACCAGCTTGTAATGCTGTGTCATTATTGTGATTATAACACAGGTATACATATCTATATATGTATCTCAACTTACCTCCAGACTTAAAAAAGACCATGTCTGGCACATACGTGTGTTAATGTCTTTTAAATGTGCACCTTATTTTATTTATAGAAGTTGTCCTAATTTCTGGTTCATAGTAATGGATTAAAATATTATGTTTACTTCTGTTCCCTCCATTTTGTTCTACAAAAACAGCAAAGTACAGAAAGGACACAAATCCTTAAGAAACTTGAAAAGAAGATACAAAATTCAAAAATTCGGAAATTGAAAAGCCAAGAGAGCCATGGCTGATTTAGATAATTTGCAAAGTAAAGCTTCTTTGTTCCAAAGAACTTCATTGGGGCTTAGGATTTGAAAATACCAAATACCCCTCGAATCAAGGGAAAAGGTGGGCTTAACAATTTTAAATGAGTTAAAAGCCTATATAAGGAGCAGTAGCAAGTTGTCCCTCTCTATCCTGGCAAACACTTTAGGTTTATTCTCTGGAGAGGATTAACCAGGACTCTAAACATAGAACCAGAGGCTCACTGATGATGAAATGTGTTACCAAAAACAGACAAATAAAATAAAAATATATATATATAAAACAGTGAGATCCGTAGAAACCTTTTCCTATTAGACTCATGAGTGCTAACAGATAGATTTTGGCCCATTTACTCCTTCTTCAAACCAGTCAAGAAATTGAAGGATTTCTCTCTGAGAACAAAAACAAAAACAAAAACAAAAAATAAGAAATATGTTGTTGGCCATGAAAAAAGAGACCTAAAGATTTTGATCATTGTGGTTTCCCACATGTACTAACCTACTAGTTTACCAATGGACAAGCACTAGATAACAAGAGCTTCCAGCAGGATTTTTGATGTTGATCTCAACAGGAAAAGAGAGTCAAGGATCACCATATACATGAGGAGAAACTCCACCTGAAAAGTCAGAGGCCAAAACAAATTTGTGGGACAAAGAAACTCAGAGTGAATAGAGACAAGCCGGGGACAATAAAAGGAGGAGTGGGAGGAAGAAGAGAAGGAGAAAGAAAACTATAATTAGGACCCTTAGAAAGATTCAAGATAGCAGAAATAAAAGATTTAATATAAGAACTGGAAAATAGGCTGAAGATATATCACAGAAGGTGGAACAAAAAGATAGATAGAAAATAGAAAACAAAAAAAAGAATTAGAGGATGTATGGCCATTTATCATCTGAATTAAGAAGAGTTCCAGAAAGAAAAAATGCGAAAACAGTGAAGAGAAAGTTATCAAAGGAATAGTTCAAGAAAAATTTCCAGAACTCAAAGATATATGAGTTTTTAGATAGAAATAGTTACAGATATCCAGCAAAATTGATTACCACAGTCAAAAATAACAAATTGCAAGCAACTAGAGAAATAAAATTAATTAAAAAGGAAGTCAGGTATCAATGACATAGGACTTTTATAGCAACACTGGAAGTTAGAAGACATCAGAAAAATACCTTCAACATTCCTAGAGAAAATTATTTCCAATCTAGAATTTTACACTTATCAATAAAGAGTCAAAGTTAAGTAAGGATGTTTTCAGATAAGCAAGGTCTCAAAAAAGTAGTTTCTCTGCACTCATTCTTCAGATACTGGAGGGTGTGCTCCACCAAAATAGGAAGTAAACAAGAATTAGGGAAACGTAAGATCTGAGAAACAGGATATCCAACCCAGGAAAGGAGTAGAATAAATATCTAACAAAATTAAGGGGGAACTGTCAGAGAGTCACTGTGTAGCCAATCTAAGAAGCATCCAGTCTTGATTGAAGCA
This sequence comes from Pteropus alecto, assembly GCF_000325575.1. Lineage (NCBI taxonomy): Eukaryota > Metazoa > Chordata > Mammalia > Chiroptera > Pteropodidae > Pteropus > Pteropus alecto. The sequence goes on along the minus strand of NW_006492031.1, from coordinate 1,335,847 downwards.
GGGACCCTGACGGATCCAGAAACGTGTCTCCAGAAAAATATGAAACAAACAATATTTGGATATGTTTGAACAGAAGTTCTGAGAGAAGACAGCCCTTAAGTGAAGTTTGGGGTAAATTAGTGGTAAGTGCATTGAAAATTAATTTTTAAATAGTACAACTATTAATTCTGGGGGGCGGGGCAAACTATCATAATCCCAATATACTCTATGGCTCAACTGTGAATGAAATGTAAATAATCATATTTGTAAAAATTTAAAAATGAAATTTAGACAAAAAGAAGAAAGGAAGAAAGAGATGGAAGGGAAGGAGGGGCAAAAAGAAAGGAAGGAAGAACAAGAAAAACACTGTAAATTGTTATTTACAATGAAAAGTTTTGGAATCTTTTCCTACAAGATAAAATCTAAGCTCTTTTGCATAACATTTAAAGTCTTTCAAATAGCTTCATTCGAACTCACTATTTGATCAATAATACCAAATATTTTTCATATTCTGCAACTATGCTCATATTTCCATCCCATCTGGAATTTCCCCTATAATTTATCTCCTCCAAATCTTATATATCTTCTAAAACACTTTAATTTGTACCACCTACATAAAATCTTTCTTGACCATCCCCACATAGAGGGATCTTTCCCTTCTCTAAATTTCCACAACTGTTACTGTCTGTATTCAGTTAGTTAATTGGGTTCTTTGTATTTCAGCTTTCAAAGTATCGTTGTTTTATCTAAGTGGCTTACAAGTTCCTTGAGGAAAGATTCTCCCATAGTGGTCCATGCAGTGCTGCAGAGCTATCTACATAGTAAGAACCTTAAGAGTTTTTGAACAAATTAGTTAATTAATAATTAATTTACTTCAACTTCTGTTTAGGCTTTTGTTGTTTCTTCCACCGAGCAACAGGGGTTTGTTGTAACTTTTCACTGATCTCCTCTGCCTGCGGTTACTGTCCTGTGGCTACCGATTCAGTCATTCCTTGGGCACTCTGCTCCTTCTATGTTCAGACCCGGGAGCCCAGAAGGTGAGGAAGGTTTGGATACAGATGAAATAACCACACAGTGATACTTTATTCTTGTTGATTTTGTTTGAAACATATTTCTACCACAACCAAGTGGGACCAGAAATGGTAGGTGGAGGACTACAACCAAATCACTTCCTAGTTCCATTTAATGAAAAGGAGAGGAAAGACAACGGACTATCTCTTTAAAAGTGGTCCTGGAAATACCAAAAAAATACATATGTAGACCCTTTTCAAATACATTCAGGCCACAGGCATTTTCCTGTACAAAGATATCATATTGGCATCGCCCATATTTTCTAGGACCACCTGCTTTGCCCCTTGGACATCTCATCTATCTACTCAGTTTCCACATACCCTGGCCCAGAGAACCCCCAGCCTCTACCTGTAGCAAACTCACTCTGTCTCCTAAGCAATGAGGATGGCATTTACTTAAAAGAAAAGCAGTAATAAAATGTCTATTATGTAACCCAAAGTTCTCATTTCTGGCTCTTAGTTCACTGAGTCCTAGAACCTTGGAATTAAAAGAGACCCTAGAGATCACCTAGATCATCTCTCTACTTCTGCTGCATCTAATGAGAAATCCCTCTGCTCTTTCTGCTTTGATGCTACCTCAAAGCAAGGACCTCTCTCAGCAAATCAATGACCAGAGACCTATGGGAAGCTCTAGGGCAGAGGGCTGATTGAAGAGAGTTTGTTTAAATGCAGTGGTTCTTTGCATTTTGCAATCACAGACCAATAAGAAAATATGAAGAAAGCTTTAGACTAACATCTCCAGAAAAATATATACAGACATAATACTTTGGACATAATTTTAATAGGTTCAAAAAATCCTAAATCCCATCCTTAGACACTAGGTTAAAAATCCCGGTTTTAATGTTATTTTAGGATCAAGCTAATGGCATTTGTCCATGGACTAAAACAACAATTAAATTAGTCTGGTCTTGGGGGGAGGAGGGAAGGAGGAGATGGGAAAACAAGCCTTGGGAACTGAGAATTTTATTTAAAGTTGTAGCACCACACATGGCTGTTATCACTCACCTGCACCAATTGTTTCTCAGAGACACTGAGAAAGTTAAAAACACTGAAAAAACTGAGGCAGCCTTGCAAGTTCTTTGTGGAACTTCATATTTCCTTGACATGCTTTCCACATTGTATAGAGAAATGCTACACTCCTCACCATTCTGCTGGCAACTTCTAGGATTCCAAATGTTAATGATTTTTTTGGTCCCAAAGCTCACACATATTGCACCTTTCAAAAACTTCATTTCTCTTTTGTTTGGAGCATTTCTCAATGACTTTTAATTAAGTGTAGTCTATGTTGGCAGGAATGAGACAATAGAAAGAAAGAGTTTTGTGCATTCTTGCTCAAAAAACCAAACTTGTATTTGTTGGTTGATGATTGATTGGTGGAAAGCTTAAGGTCATAGTTGCAAAGTGAAATCCACGGTTAAGTGCTACCTATAAAGTGCTCCTGTAGCACTTGCATGGTGTATTTTATGGTTTATGTGGACTTTTGAAGATTTCTTAGGTTTAGGGCTCTTGCTCCTGGGAATGTGTGCTTCCTGAAGAACTCCACGGACAAGAAGTTAGCCTCGCTGGATGGAACAATGTTGATAACTGGACTAGATGTTTTAGGAAAAGGAAAAGTGTGGGGATGATTATCAGGGTATAGTATACTTCTTAGGAGCATGGAAAAAATGTTTTGTATTATGCAAGATGAGATGAGAGAAGAAGCAGACCTCTTTTCTGAATATTAACTTCTTGGTCTGAAAGGAACTAATCTATTCTGCTGCCTCTAAGCAACCTAATATTCAAATAAATTGGTTTTTGTTGTTGTTGTTGTTCTTTCAGTATTCCCAGAGAAGAACATCTCAGCCTCCCTTTCTTTAATCTTGCACTCCAGAGTCTCACAGTGCTTATACTCAGGTTTAACTTTCTCAGGTTTAACTTAAATCTCCACCCGCAATGGGAGACCGTTGCTATCCTTCAAGGACTAAAACAGCTGCCTGGCCCCTCGCCAGTCACATCATTCCATGTTCCTATTGTTCAAAAGAGGAAACGCTCCAGGCATTTGTTGATTGGCTCCCCATCACCCAAACAAGAACACAAGCCTGGACCCCAGGCTTCTCTGAAGAGTTACTTTGAGTTATGTCAGGTACTTAATTGGGGCACTGTTCTCCCAGGACTCTAAAATTATCATAAGTGACTTATCGCCCTCTGAAAAACAAAAGTCTGTGCAAGGGGCTTTGAGAGATGACATAAAAGAATGTTCTATATTTTTATGTGCTTTACATAACATGTGTATGCATAACTTCCACTATAGTTATAATAATAATCATTTAAAAAATAAGGAAATATATTTAGCAAGATTGGCTCAACCAGCATTTGCACAGATAAGAATGGAAGCCAAGAGTTGGCCCTCAAATTACAATGTGTCGAGCTCAACACTCTGCACTACACCAGAGGTGCTTCCTGCGGAGTAAATAAAGCCCGGGACCACTGACTATATATTTCCTGTTTTTATGATTCTTAGTCTAAGGAAAAGAGAGGCAGACATACAAAGAAAAGGACATAAAGACTCACTGAAAATTGAACACGCATAAAGTCTTCAGTCATAGGAACTGTGAAATTGGCAGCCAGGTGGGCAGCAGGAAAGCTACACTACATTGCAAGGTAGTCAAGGGTCGGGGGAGGAGGGCTTTGAAGACAAATAGACCTTATTTCCAGCTCCAGCTCTAACACATACAGTGTGACACTGGACAAGTTCACTCACCTCTGAGCTTCAGTTTCCTTATGTATGAAATGAGAATAATAATATCTTTTTCACAAAATTTTTTGGAGGAGTAAATAGATAATTAATGTAAAGTGCTTGCACAGGGTCTGACAGGAAGAAATGAATAAACATTTACATAGTAACTATACATGTTATTGAATGAATAGAGCAATGAAACTGAATAGATTTAAATTTGGAAAGGTTTCATGGAGGAAATAAAAGTGCATTAGAAATATGAAAGAAGGATAGGGGCTTGGTGAAGAAAATGAGAGAGGGGATTATTTCTCTGTCCTTAGCCTCCCAAAAGTATAGATATGTCAGTCTTTGAATATAGATGACCAAACTGTCCGTCTCTATGGACTTTCAGATTTTTAAACACATTGTGGAACAATGAAATAGCACAATGTCATAGGAGAGGCTAGATATGAATGGCTTACAGGAGACATGAGGAGATACCAGCTTTAAAGCAAATTCTATCATAGAATGAAGAATGGCTTCAGTATAACTCCATTAAAAATTGAGCATGTGATAATGTTGAGCTATTCTTAGTGTGAAAAACTTAAAAGACTAAGTCTAATAACTCGGCTTGCTTGTCATAGATCTGGAAAAAATGTGCTGTTTCTAATATAAATGAGAAAGATGACCTCTCCAAGACTCTACAAATTATTGGACATAGGGAGATTGCAGTTCTTGGAACTTTCCTAGTGACTTGTTAAGTAAATCATCTGCTAAATGGATATCTAATTTGAAAGGTATATATAT
>NW_006492031.1:1321568-1330224 GCF_000325575.1 Pteropus alecto | reverse complement strand
GAAAAATAAAATAAATGACTACCAATATAAAAATGTAAAGGAGGAAAAAATAGATGACAATTTCAACTTAAAAGTTATTATATTATTAAGTATATGAACTTTTCACATATACTATATATGCACACATATATATATGCATATTATATTATATATTGCATTAGCATATATAATGCATAGTGGTTTTGATTACATGTAAATTTGTTCATTAAACATTCCTGAGATATGTGTATATATGTATGCGTATGATATATTTAATTTAAATATATATATATATTTATATATATATTTAATGGAACTAATGAGTGAACCAATTAAGCAAAATGTTAGAAATAACCAAAAAAAAAAAAAAATGCCCTAATTGGTTGGAGACCTGTAAGCAGGTCCCAAAGAGTAAGGAGACTGAAAAGGAAATTACTGGATGCTCATAGGGATTGTGGCAACACTGCTTTTGACATCTGCCTAGTCCAGAGTGAATTTGTGGAATACAAGCCACATCATCACAACTACCTTGAAAGGTAAGTCAAGATACATTTTTATCTATATATGACATGCAATTTAGGTTAAGACTGAAAGACTGCGTGAAGTCCACCCTGTATGTTGGTCCCACCAACTCATCATATGGGTTTCTGTGGCTAGTGAAGTAAAGCTGGTTTCACAGGCTAGGTTGCCCTGCACATATTTCCTGCTTGGAACGCTAGCAATGTGGAGGGAAGTGTTGGTGTGGGGAATGAAGTCCATAATGTGCTTTGGAAAAACATTCCTCAAAAACAAATGCTGAAATAAAATACTTGAGAGGAAACAGAGAGCAAGAAAGAAAATCATATCCATTTATAACTTTGTGCCAGTCACTTTATATTATTTTATTTAATCCTCATAGCAATTCTGGAAGATAAGAATTATTAAGCTTATTTTATAAACTAGAAGCCTAGTGGCAGAGCTAGGATTTGAGCCCAGGTCTAACTGACTCCAAAATCTACAAGTTCATGATCTTTCCACTTCACTGGGTTGCCTTGGGAAAATGAAATATAGTTTAATTTCACTGAGACATTAGGCTTTATGTATTGAACAAGAATGAGCTAGGGTTGCAAAGTTGTAGCCAGATTCTGAAGTACACAAAATCGGAGGACCATGTTAGATGTGAAGCTTATTCCATAGGCAAAATGTGAAGCTTATTCATAGGCAAAAGGCAGTTCAAGGAGGTTTAGATGGAGTAGGATATGGAATAATCAGAATTTTCTTTGCTATTCTTAGAGTGTAATTTGATATAGAAGAGAGTAAAGGACACCAAATGAAAAAGCAAACAGAAAGGAGGAGATAAGTCCAAGTTAGTAATAATGGTTTGAACCAGATGGCAATCAAAAGAACTGGAAAAAAAATATGGCAGATTATATTTTCCAAAAATGGCTATAACAATATTTCTCATCCCACGTCTTCCAGAAACTTGTCATTCCCTATCCAGAAATAGAGTCTATAACACTCACCATTTCCCCTTACCATGAACATGGGCAGGACTTTGTGACTTCCTCTACTAAGAGATTATGACAAAAATGACACTGTGATTTTCAAGACTTTTATAAAAAGTGATATAGTTTCTACTTGGTTCTCTCTCTTTCAGGATGTTTGTGCTGGGAAGCCAGTCATAGTGCTGTAAGAAAAACAGGTCATATAGACTCATGTGGAGAGAAACTGAGGACTTATCCCTCAGCCTCAGCTGAGCTCTCTGCCCACATAGGGCACCAACTTACTAGTCAGACTTATTTGTAGTAAGTCTTCTTAGAAGTAGATTCTTCAGCCTTGAGTTGTGCTGCCCCAGGTGATGTCACATGGAGCAGAGACAAGTCTTCCAGACTGAGCCTTTCTCAAACTATAAATTTGTCATCAAAATAAATGATTGTTGTTTTAAATTACTAAGATTTGGGGTGATTTCGATATGCAACAATAGATAACCAGAACAAAAGCAGCCAATGGAAGATTCACTGGCAGATCAACCAACAGGCACACTGATGAATCCTGGCCAAATGGTAACAAAGGTCAGTTTTGTTTACTTGCTTGTGTCTCAGTTGCTGTGAAGGGTGAAAATATTAGACCTGGGAAATATTTGTGCATCTATCTATAACCAAATAACAAAGTACAGATCATAATATTTCTATAGTATCCACTCTACTAAAAGGAAATGGAGATGCAGATAATTGTTTATAATGAGGAATAATCCAATGGAGGAAAAAAAAAAAACCTGTATTGAGAATCTATTATGTTTAAGGCAAAATGTTAGACCTTTCACATTCCTTTTCTCACCTAATTTTCATAAAACTCCTAGAGTCTTCCTCTCATTTTACAGGATAAAAAAAAAAAAAGGTGTAGAACATTATTTTCTTTTTAAATTTCACACCAGTGAATGGTGGGGACAAGATTCAAACTCAAGCCTGATTTCAGTCTCTTTCTACTACATCATCTTCCGCATTTGCTACAGATAATTTCTCTTTGGTTTTTGAACACATGCTATTGATGATTTGTGAGTTTTTTGAAACGAATTCTTTTTTTCTTCAGTATCAGAATATTTACCTTTCTTGGCTACTATTTTTTTTTTAAAAAAAGGAATTTGCATTCTGAAAGCATATACAATCTAATGGTGTTGAGAGCAGATGGTCCACGAGTATGCTGTGAGACAAAAGGAAATCAAAATTAAAAGAAAATTTGTCACAGTTATGATGTGCTATGGTGCTTTGTATATATTTACACATAATGAAGTTGTATGTCATAAATAGAAGTGACTTTTTCTTCTTTATTAAGTTGGCCATTATCTGTATTAATAGTGTGCTTTCAATAAAAGCTAAGACATTTTGCTCAATGCTTGAGTGTTTTGTAAGTGGTAGTGCAGAACACAGTGTTGTGCAAAACTTGCAGATTTCTGCCCTGATCATTCTGCTTTAGAATTCTGTTGGGGGCTTGTGATTGTTTGAATGGGAAGAGTTCCCACAGTCATTTCTTGGAGGGAGAAATTGTACAGAGGACAAAAGTTGAGTTTCTCCCTCTTAATGTCATAGGTTCAGTGATCGGGGAAAGTGGGCTCCTACATTCTATCCTGGCACTGCCACTGACCACTGTGACCTTACTCATTAAACCCTTGTTTTTCTTACTGGTTCCTAGGGAACAATTACATCATGCAAGCCCTGCTGAAAACAAGTCAGTTCTTCAGAAAAAGCCATCAGTATTTGTCCAAACCCAAAAGCCCTTTATTATAAACAGCCCTCTTTCCCCCACTTTTCCCTTGACAGCAATGCATTTCTTTTCTCAGCATGTCATTTTCAAAACCTTTGACATTTCACTGTACCTCATCATAGCCTTCATCGTGGATCATGCCAATTTGTCAGTTTTAATCTCTCTAAAAACCTGCATCTGCCAGCATAAACCTTTTTATTTCATATATGTTGATACAAAGATTTCACACATTGATTTTTGTGTAGCTCCGATTTCATGCAAGCTAAGCAAACAGTGACAGGTTGGTAGTTGGGGTAATGTATGCTCAATCAGATTAATATAAATCAATGGCATTGGCAAGTTTCAGATCAGGCTCAGGAGGTGGGGTCTGGACAGCATGAGCTGCCAGAACAAGACAGATGGTCAGAAGCTGACACTCTTACCTCTTTATCTTGATGGGCTCATTAGCAGCTTTCTCTCCTTTGGGTCTCATTTGAGTTTCTTGGCTTTAAATGGCACCCCATAGATTGCCCATCATCCTGGAAAACAACTGACATATCCTTCTCACAACCTGGCATGTGCAATATTCTAGTGCCCGGGGTCTGTTTAGCAACCTGGAGGGTTAGGGTTTAGCTAAATGAGTGCTGGAGCTACTGTTTATCCAATAGGATCACTGAGATCCAAAGAGTTAGTCCTATTAAAAACCTACTTTTCTGAAAACTGCTATTTGTTGAATGTCAAGTCCTTTACTAGGCACATTATTTTATTTAATTCTCACAACAACTCTAGGAGGCAGATTCTATTGTTTTTGTTATTGCTCTTATTGTTTTACATTTTTTTTACAAGTGAAAAATGGAGGATTACGTAATTTGTCCTAAGGAGTATAGCTGGTAAGGGGAAAAGGCAGAATTTGACTCTGGATTTGTAGAACTCCAACACTTTGAGGTCCAGCACTGGTGTAAACCTCACATCGCCTTTACCACTGGTCCCATATGCAAGGTCAGATGGCTAAGCCTCAGGCAACTTTTTCAGTCCTGAACTAGTTCCTTCCTCCCTTCTTCCCTCTATTCATTCTATCCTTCCAGCCTCAAAAAATTTTAACTCTCTTTTCTTTCTTTTTTGAAACCTACCTCAATCCTCCGGTTCTTTTCTCTCTAAGGCTAGTGATGGAGCATGGTGTAGTTTCCTTGGCTCCCCTCTTTCGTACTCTTGCTCCAGATGACCACCATCACAGGAAAAACTGATAGATAACAATAAGGTTTCAGAAATCCTTCAGGGGTGGTGGTAGTTTATAGTTATTTATCCATCAAATAGAGGTCCTGACTTATATTTTGAAATTTTTTTTGTTTTCTTTTTTTAAAATTAAGTTTATTAGGGTAACATTGGTTAATACATGTTGTTTCCTTTTTAATGATTTCCTTTCTAGATGGTGTCTTTTAATTTCTGTCTTAATTGACTTGGCTACTTAAATTAGAGCTGGGAGAGATTCATCCTAAAAGAGCTTCTAATTGTGAGATTCTCAAGCCTGGTCTAAGCCTAATTCATAACCTGAACCATAAGTTTTGAGTTATTTCTGCTTTTCTTCATTTCTTTACTCCTGGTCAACTTTTCTGATTGAGAATAACACTTCTACCCCTGGCCCCAGAAATCATCTATGGGGCTTCAGCTTGTAGACACTTTCTCATACTCAGATCAATCTCATTGTCAGCCCCAGCTGGCAGTGTCCTGTCTTCTCTCTATATCCTGGAGGTTTTCCAGAAGAATGCTCACTAGCCATATCCCAGCATTGCTTCTATCTTCTATCTGCACTGTCCTTTGTTGTCTATGGAACTAGATCTCATGCTTTCAATTCACTTGTCTCTGAGCTTTGCCAGTATTCTCACAGTCACTCTTCCCACTTATTTAAAAAGAAAAAAAAAAAAGCTTTTCTATATTGGCTTCTTTAACATTATTTTCCTGGTTCTTCAAACTCCATGGTTTTTTCTCTGCCTTCTTTTTCTACCACTACCTAAGATGCAAATCCCACCGCTTAGTCCTTGCCTTCTGCTTCTCAGCTTTTATATTAACTGCCCTCAAGAGCTTATCCAGACTCATGGTTTTAATTATCATTGTAATAATGATTCACAAATCTCTACATTTAAATACACTCTTCTTAATTCCAAATAGCTTCCTATGGGAAAGTTCCACTTGAAGATTCTACCATTCTCTGTAACTTACCATGCCTAAACTTCCTATTTTTGTCAATAGCATCACCATCCTTCCAGACTCATTGGCTTCAACTTGAACACTTTCTTGCCCATCAGATGTATTCATTTTTTTATGTATTTATTCATCCACACGTTTATTCATTCACTTACTAATTAAACATTTGCTAAGTCAGTGTCTGGTTGAGGCACTAAAGATACAAAAGTAAATGACATATCCTGAATCTAATATTGAAAATCCTCCATTCATCAAAGATGTCCCCTATACAACCTTTTTCTGCCATAGTTTCCAACAACAGTAAGTGCTTCAGTTAAACTGATTGCTTATCTTTCACATTAACATGTTCTTTCTTACCTCCATGCCTTTGTTCTTGTTCTTTCTGTCTGGGATAACCTCCTTCAATCTTTCTGTCATCTAAATTCAACATTTCTTTCAAGTCACATGTATTTTCAAAGTTTCAACATAGTGGGTTTTTTTTCCTTCTCTGAATTCCTATAGGATTTTGTGATTCAGTGCTCCCTCCTACCCATTGTGATAATGGGAAGTAGGAAGGCTAACAGAGAATGTTTTAGTGATAGAAAATCTTCAGAGTCTTTTAGTGAAGTTGTTGTAAGCAAGGGCTTATTTGCTTGGCAAGAAGACTAATTTGTCCATTTACTCATCCATTTATTAATTTTTTTCTGAACTCTCTGAAAAAGGACATGAGCTACCAGAGGGCATAAGGCCAAGCCAGGGTGGCTATTCATGCTGCTGCTCACCCTGAGTTCCTAGACTGACATAACCCTGCTGATCTGTAGCCTAGTGGCACTTGCTGACAAGGATAAGGCCTGGCTAAAGGAGGAGCAGGATATGAAACATCTTTTTACAATGAAGGAGCTGTGTCATGGAAGACACCCTCAGACCTGCTCAACCTCATGATAGACTTTTTCCAAAGGATGCATCCCAACAGGGTAACCAATAACCTCAATACCCACAGGAAATATGATTTAATGTTGTTAAGGAGAAGGAGCATGTCAACTATAACTACCTTTTCTTCAATGTCTCCTCAGTGGGTAATCATGAAAAAGTATTAATATTGAGCTCCACGTGTTCAAACTCTGGCATTTGCCTGGGACTTCACTCATGACAAGGCTAACATTATCACAAGGTAGAAATTCATCAAGACCTGGGCCCATGCCAGAATCAGAACGAGGGAGCCTACTTTCAAACAAGGATTTTCCTTTATTCTCTAAAGACTGGTCCAGATGTTGAGTGATTGCATCCTGGCGAACACAGCCCAGAGCTTTCTGGGACAGACCATGAATCCATCAAATTAAAGTTACCTCAAGACCTAATGAAAGGGGATCACAGTGATAATAGGAATTCTCTACTGATTCTCTACCAACAAGGGCAAGACTTTGTTGGTGCTGGAGGGCTAGTTGTTCCTGCCCATCATGCTTCACTCACTCTTAGAGCTGCAGAGTCTGTCCCAGGCAGAACCTTACCTCAGCTACCCCAGAAAGTTGCCCTAAAGTGTGGGACACAGATTGTAGGGGCTTGTAATAGCCAGAAATAACTGATCTACATGGACTTTCAGGGGCATCAGCTGTATAAACAGGGATAGCTCATCCCAAAGCTATCAAGTCAATAGCTGCAAGATCAATGGCTCTACCCACTGGGTCAACACTGAAGACCCTTGTGACCACACTCTGGTACACATATCCACTCACCAGAAGAGAAAGGGGAGAATATCCATTAAGGAGCCTGCAGCTCAATGTTCTCATTCTGATAGTGTATTTAACTTCCAGTGTGGGCTTGTGATATCAATGATTCTCTCTAGTCCTCACTATATTTACATGTAAAGTGAAATTGTTTTTATATCATAGGATATTCAAAGGTCTAGAGAAGCCATTGGGAGGAAGGATCTCACAGGAGTTTGGGGGAAGAGTGGTTTCTGTTTGTGTTACAGTTTTCCTATAGTGGTTACTGACTAATGTATCCTCTGAACCTAGCAGAGTAAATGGCCTATAGTAGGCCCTCAAAATGCATGATGTGAAAAAATAAATGAGGTTTTCTGAAATCATCTATTCTCTCAAGGGCCATGTATGAGTTTTTCATAGCTAAGAGAATAGCTATATTTCTTTTCTGCTTTCCTACTCCATTCCTAGTGATAAGTTTATAAATATCTTGGCTTGGGCCAAAGTCTGTGACCCACTCTCCCAAACCGCCCAGTTTGCTGTGTAATAAGAATTATGTGTGGTTGCTTTGGGACACTTGTTATTCAGAGAAGTTATATGAAGACTCTTTAGGGTACGGATCATGATGGAAAAGGAAGGGGATTCAGAAGTTTGAGTCAGGCATCTGGAGTTTATTAATTAGCCTCCTCTGAGAGTTCTATTCCTTGCTCAAGCTCAGGCCTGGAATTGCTCTCTTGAAACCAATCTCGGGAGGCCTGGGAGAAGTAGGAGGGTAAGGCTGAGTAAGGGAAAGGGTGAATGGAAGAGATCTAAGCATGCTGATTGGAGCTAAATCTTCCAGCTCAACATTGTTGTGCCTTTTGCCAGCCTTTCTATGCCTTAGAGTACAGCAAATGACAAAGGGTACCTGGACTCCATCTCTACAGGACCAAATAACAGAACACCTGCTTCTCTCATGCAACTAAGGCTGGCTATGGAAAGAAAAGGCCTTTTTGATAGTTACTATCCCTTCCCTTGACAATCCCTCCAGAGTTCAAGGCGAGACTGCCAGAGCTCTAATTAGATCATAACCAGAGCTTTTCCTTGCCATGAAGCTTTCTTTTTGTCATCAAGTGGTAGGAAGATAGTGATGTCTTCCTCATGGGACAGTTATTTAACTATTGTCTGTAAATGATTTTCTCTTTTTTTACTCCAAAAGAAGTAAGAAGGAAATATAAAAAATGAAATTAATAAACAAATTTATTATTTTATATTACAGTTAACTAAGTATTAACTTGTTGATCATAAAATTAGATCACTGGTTTATTATTACTTTTCTTGGGTAAAAATACATTTCCATATATGACATGCTATCTCCATTGGAACTGAATTTATGCATATGTCATCTTAAATTAATTCTGAATAATGCTTCACATCTGAACTCATTGTAATCTCTGAACCATTACATACATCTTGTTGCCATAATGTATCAAATTAAATGTGATATTTTCACACACACACACACACACACACACACACACACACACACACACAAATGATGTCTTCCTTTATGGTCTTGTGTGGATGTGTAGATTTAA
>NW_006492031.1:1299959-1321524 GCF_000325575.1 Pteropus alecto | reverse complement strand
GCATGAATGACATCATCAAGAAACCATTTAAAAGAGTTGTGATCTAAATGTAAATCTGCAGGGAACTAGCTGATGAATGATAATCTATCTACCCAGCCATTCAGCATAGGCAGACTATTGAGTCATTGAAGGTGATGTTCATCTGTAATCATCGGTATTGCAAGATATTTACAATATATTTTTGAGTGAATAAACTTGTTATAAATGTTTGTACAATATTATTACAGTTTTTTGGTTTAAAAATATCTGTATGTGTGTGTGTGTATGTATGTATGTATGTATGTATGTATGTGTATATGTGTGTATATATATATATATATATATATATATATATATACACAAAATCATGTGTGGTTTTTAATTTTCTTTTTACTAAGTTGACTTTTTACATTTCCTATAGTAAAGATATATTAATTTTATTTAAAGAAAAAAAATTATTTAAAAAACAATTAAGCTCCTGATTTGTACACCATGGGAAGCTGGACAGAAGAGTTGTGTGAGAATGGTGGGAGAAGCAAGGAGGGCTTGCGAGGATATCTTTGGGACCCACCCCTTATAAGTTATCAGATGGGTTCCCGCCTTATAGGAACAAGGCTTTGGATGACCTCTAAGGCTTTTCCCAAGACCCAATCTAAGAATTAATTTTAAAAAATTTTGCTGGTAATCATCCTATGTCAAGACCTATACTAGGTCCTATGAAAGTCTAGTACTTGCATTCCAGAACCTATTGTTTTTTCAGTGGATTGATTCTGGCTTTGGAGTGGAAAGATATCTCTTTTAAATCCTGCTTTTGGCCCTCACCAGCTGTGTCACCTTGGGAGAAATTCTTCTCCTGAGGTTTAAATTTTTCATCTTTAAAAAGAAGGTAATGATTCTTCCTTTTCTTTGTTGTCTGGACGATTAAATAGAATGATAAAATAATCTAAGACAGAGGGAGGGAGGGAGGAAGACAGAGAGAGAGAAAGGGAGAGAATAGAGAGAGACAGAGAGACAGAGAGACAGAGAGAGTCATTTGTTTTCTAGGACAGTTTAGGCTTTCCAAGAATGAGAATAATTAACAGGAATGAAGAAGAAAATAGAAAAAAACTCCTTACCTAATGAGGGGTAGCCAAACTTAAAAGTTAATTACAAAGAGATTTCATAATTTTGCAGCAACTCCTCATGGTCTTTGCCCTTTGTGAGTACTTTGGGCTTTTTCACAACCCGATTTTCCATGTAACCAGCATGTGGTCACTGAAAGATGAAGGATCTGCTTGGCCCATGTTTCCCAGGGACCCCAGATAAATGGGAAATCAGTGTGCCCTGGACAATGCTGAAAGAAGGAAGAGCCATGGTCCTCTGAGTCTGCCTCATAGACATAAAGTGAACAACACTGGGGGAGGTGGGTGGGAGGAAGTTGGGAAGGGGAAGTAAAGTAGTAAATTATTTGGCCATGGTAAATTATTTCTACCATATAGAAAATTTGTAGTTTCTACATCTTTGCAAAACAAAGATATAGAATATGTAGAAAAAACTATATGAATAGCTTTTTGTGTATTTCAGTTTATTATGCTCTAATGGGTACAACTGAAGGATACAGCCTATCTCTATTCTGAAATCCCCTTAACCAAATACTCAGAGATATGCAATGACCTTGAAAAATAACAAACACCAAACAACATCCCAATATGCAACCTGACATTCCTTTTTTCTTCAGTCTTATCTCTCTGACTATGCTGTAAGCACATTGAAATGAGGAACTGTGTTTTTATCTTCATTTGTAAGAAATCTTAGTATAGTGCTGTTATCAGTAAGTCATTACTTGGAGAGCTCACCAATATTCCTTCTCACCAAAATTATTCCATCATTTATTTTTACATTATACAATTATCAACCAACCACAGTAAATGTAGGTCATAGATAAAACATCATGTCCTCATCATTTTAAGATATTGACATGAACAAGAGATAAAGTCAGACAAAGGGCATGATTTCAGCACTGAATGAAGGTCAAGTTAATTTAAAGGCAAACCAGTTGACCCAATATTATGCCAGCTGCCATGAGGGATAATAAAAGTATAATTCCCTTGTCCTCAAGGAGTTTTGAATCCAGTCGAAGTATCAAGATATGTATGGAAATTAGGAAATAATAAAGACACTTTATATTCAGAATGAAAAGATGTGGAATAAACCAGTCTTTTAAAGTAGAAAGACTCCATATAAAAATAAATTTATTAAATGTGAAAAATATATATATTCAACTATTAAAAATTATAAGTCATATGATACTTTTGTGATAAAGACTGTTAACATTTTGGTATATCTCCAGAATCATTTTTATACAAATAATAGAAATTTTACATAAACTAAAACCAAAGTATAAAACTGTTTTTAACAATATTGTTCAACAATATATTATGAACAAAATTGAAAATATTATCACCAAATTGCAGATTACACAAACCTATGGAGGAAATTCATTGTTGAAAGAATCACAATCTATAAAGATATTGTTAGAAGAGAACTAACAAGATTAAATTTAACAGAGATACTTCTTAAATCCTTAACTTACATTAAATGCCTTTAGGTCTTGATCAAATACAAGTACAGTATGAATCAACAGTGTCACTGGCTTTCAAAATGCTAATGTAACCTAAGCTGTCTCAACAAAGTCATGGTGTTCAATAATAGGAAGAAAAAGTCCCTCTAAGTTTGTGCTTGTCTGAGCATACCTTTGAGTTCTATGATATTTGAATTTTATGATCAAGGTTAGTCAAGAGGACGATAAGCAAAATGAAAATTATGTCATATGAGTCACAATTACAAGAGCAAGAGGTGCTTAGCTGGAAAAGAGGAGACTTTAAGGCCCTGTGTGTACAGGCATGTACATGTGTGTGTGTGTGCATGTCTGTGTGCACATCTGTGCATATGTGTGTGAAAATTCTTAGCAACATACATACACATGAATAGCTGTCCTATGAAATAACAATTTGATAATTTTGTGTAAATTCAGAGGGCAAAAATAGTTGGACAACTTTGAGATCATTCTCATAGCAATCTAGGAGGAGTAATTACATATATATATGAGCTGTCCAACAATGGAACAGACTGTCTCTATGGTGAAAAGTTCTCCTTTCTCTGAAAATATGTAAGCAAAGGTAGAATAAGGAATGGACTTGATGAACACTGTGGTCCCTTCCAATTCTAAGATTATAATGTGAAAGAATATTATTGAACTAAATTAAGAACTTTTACTCTTGATTTGTGTATTTGTGTATATGTGTATGCATGAGTATATGGGTATATAAAAATATCTAGATTTTAAAATATTTATTTATTGGATATTTTCTCTTAAATATATCTTTAGCTTAAATCTTTAAAAAATTACCTGCTTACTTTTCCATGATGTATAGGAGAAAGAAAAAATTTGAATTTCAGCTGTGCCTCATACTAGCAGTATGACCTTAAGAAATATAGTTAAACTCTTTGAGTCTTATTATCTCTATTTTACAGATAAAGAACTAACCTACAGGCAAAGGAGCATTATGAAGATTAAGTGACTTCTATGTTATTATTGTTGCTGTCGTGATGATGATGATGATGATGATGATGGTTTACCATCCCCTTCTAACCACCCACTCCTTTTCTCTTCTTTCTCCCCAGTATCTCCTCTTACTCTCTAACTTTATCTTTCAAAGTACTGTCAGTTTATTTCTGCATCAACATACACCTGTCTTGTCTCTCCTGTGATGCTGTGACTGGTATTTAAGTAAAATTGGACTGGCAGGCAGGGGTGTGCAGGTATATAATGCAAACAAAATGGTACAAAAGAGAAAAGTAAAACAACGGTGTGCAGGAGAACCAGAACAGGCCAGGTCTTTTTCCTCCTCCAATTCCTTACTTCCCCCACCTGCATTAAAAAAGAACACAAACAAGAAGGAAGACCAGTGGAGGAAAAGACACTGTCAAAAGAACATGAATGGAAACATTAAGAAAAACAAAAAAAAAACAAATCTTGCATTAGAAAGGTTCAGAAAGAAGTGAAATGTAAAAGATAAACCCCCACACCCAGAGTGGGTATAATGAAAAAGAGATGGTTTTAGAAAAGATAATTAATGAAGCTGATAACTCTAATTTTCTGGGTCTTGATGAGCTTTGCCTAAGCTTCAACTAAATAGAACTGTAAATATCTGAGAAAGAAGCCAGTCGATGGGAATGGACATAATGGACTCTGAAAGATATGAGACTTTCTTAAAAGCATAATATTTTACGTGATCGTTTATCAAGGTTCCTCTGGGTGACTGAGCTCCTTTGGAGAATGTAAGAGGATTGGCTAATCTTAGTGTTTTATTTAAAGTGCACCTAGCATTGTGCTGGAAATCAGTTAGCTTTACTGAGCAGATAGGGAGGGGGTAAGAACATAGGCACTCACACTCCTCTTCTTTCTCCTGAGAGGTTTCACTAGACTGAATGTTCGACTGCAGATCCAAGGCTTACTTTCTCTCTCCTCTACTTGCCTGTCTAACTCATCACATTCTCCATCAGAGCCCTTATTTGAAATAATTAAATCATTTTTAACTTCCTGCTTTCACAGGGTATAATTACTCTACAGGCCACCCAGGCACTTACCCAATGGACAACACTTTCTATTAAAATCCCCCACTCGACCCTGATTGCCTGCCCTCAGCTCCATGAACTCGTCCCTTCCATCTCTGTTCTCAGTGCTGAGTGCATTCCATAGGCTCCACCCTTTAATGATCTTTCCCTCTCTCTCATTATTGTCTTCTTTAATTGTCCTTTAGTGGACTTGGAGCATGTTAAAAAACCCAGATGCAAAGGCTCAAACTCAGAATTTCCAGGAATAAAGCCTGAGAATCTGTACTTTCACCAGCCCACAGCTGATTCTGATGCATGACGTTGTTTGAGAACTACTGGGCTTTGCATAATTGTTCAGGACTTACTATAAATTGCCAATGTATTGTGTGTTAATTTTTCATGAGTTAGGTGTAGCTTCCAAACACGAACCATAATCTCCTTCTAGACTGCGACCATCACTTATTTTATCTTGATATTTTCCTTCTCTGACATAAAAAGAAGTGCTCAGAAAATGTCTGTATACAATGCTTTGGTAATTTGGGTTTTATCAATACTATAGGATGACGGGCGAGAACCTGCTGATTTTATATGACTTCATCTTAGTAGAATCACAAAGCCTACAAATGTCTAATCACTCAGCCCTTGAAGATTTACTGAAGAATTAAAATTTTGAAAACCTTTTCAGCTAGCTTCCCTCTACAGGCTGTCCATACTCCCCATAATGATGTCAGTACTCTCTTACTTTCAATGGCAACTTACTCCTGATACTCCTGATATCACCTCAGTGAAACAATTGCTTGGGCTCAAAATTACCATATGACAAAAGTTCTAACCTAAGTCCTTCATTATTTCCTAATACTTCATCTCCTAAGAAAAAAAAAATCTAGAGCAGAGGAAAAAGACAATGTGACCATTGGATTTACATAAGATCCAGAAACATATAAGAAGCTGCCTTTGGTTGGAAACATGCCAGATACACCCAGTGACATGACTAAAGCAGTTGATCATTAAACTCATGAAAGAAGAAGACAAAATGTGTTGAAAAATAGTTAATTCTGAGGTCAATATTCATATGTATTATCATTTCATGGATGGGAGTTAAATGACTTCACAGTAATTGGTTGTGTGTAAGAGTCTCAAAGTCTGAGCTGACAATGTGAAACATGCTTTTATGGTGAGAATCTAAGGTGATTGATTACATAAAAAGTTTATTCTGGCTCAAACACATAGAACTGTGACTCACACTTTCCCCCAGACTCTGGCCCTACTGTAAATAAGAACAATTCCATGCAAGTCCATCTGCACCTAAGTGAGAACAAAGCTAGAAAAATATCAAGGGTTTTTCTTTTACTTTCCTGACATTTAATTATTTTTTTTTTTCCAGCAGACAGAAGAGCTGGTGGCTATTTGCTATTAAAATAGTTTCGATATACAAATTCCCACCAGTTGACTCAAAAGCTCACTTCTAGGATCCAGGTGAACCGCTGTTCATGAAATTTACCATTTCTAAACCCTACCCACCTTTAAAGATTCAACTCAAACTTTGCATCCCCTTCAAGACTGAGTCCAGCACCCATCTTGACAAATATGAACACACCCTTCTTTTTCATTCTTACTTCCAAACTCTCAGAAAAAGATTTGCTAACTTTTTTTGCTTTCTGGCACTCAATTTGCCATTTCTTCCTCCAGTTCTGCAGACACTTTATTCTACCTCTATCCCTCTCTAAATTCTACTTATACTTCAAGGTTTGGTTTGAGTAATGTCTCTTTGACAGTACTTTCTCTAACAACTTTTTTTTAAACTGATCACCGCATTCTTTGAAACTCCATAGCACTGAATCAACTACACAAGTTAGCTTTTCATTTCTATGTGTTTGTGTTTTGTCTATTCAAATTTACCACAAATATATCTGAATTTTTATATCAAATAGGTACCCCTCCCCCACTTAGTATTATAAACTTGAGGAAACTCTTTCTCAGTTTCCTCTCTGTAAAATAGGAGTAATAGAACACTTGCCACATTGAGATACGGTGAAAATTGTTTAAAGTAACTGTTCATTAAATGTTAGATATTATTAATGTTATACAGTGCCTAATGCGGGATGCCTGGCTCAATGTCATAGTAGCATGGCCTCACAGTCCATAATTTAGCTCCTAACTGTGATGATCTTTTTCTCCAGCATTCTGATTTAGTCTGTGAACTTTCTGTAACCTTCTTAAAGCTGATTATGAAAGAAAATCTTTCACACATATACACACACATTTATTTGTATATAATATAGATAGCTATCTACATCTTTCTGTTTTTTTGTTTTGTTTTGTTTTTAATTAAATATTTTAACTGCAATTCGAGTCATCAAACAAATAAAATTGGCTGGCTCCTGAGGAATGTGGGCATGTCACTTTGGTAAATCCCTGCACCTAGGGTAAGTACTCCCTGGGT
Organism: Pteropus alecto; assembly: GCF_000325575.1. Taxonomy (NCBI): domain Eukaryota; kingdom Metazoa; phylum Chordata; class Mammalia; order Chiroptera; family Pteropodidae; genus Pteropus; species Pteropus alecto. The sequence continues at coordinate 1,314,506 of NW_006492031.1, read as the reverse complement.
AGCTACAGGAGAAATGACCCCGGAGGTTTTATTATCCTACTCAATCCATCACATGGATATTGGGGACACAAGTCTTTAGTTGTTCAGATCTAGCTGTATTTGTGGGAAGCCCAGGAGATGTATGTTGAAGAGTGGAAGCTTCTGACCAAAACACCTCCCTCATCTGACTGTGAAGGGACTTAACACTATTGCTACTGGAAGGTTATTGGATAAAGCTGCAAATATTTTTATTAGAGAGAAAACTGCTATGGTACTGTTATGACTGACTTGTATCTCCCCCACATTCATATATTGGAGCTCTAATCATCAATGTGACTGTATTGGGAGATAGGGCCTTTAGGGAGGTAACCAAGGTCAATTAAAGTTATAAGATTGGCGCCCTAAACCAATATGGTTGGTGTCCTTATAAAAAGAGACAGACACCACGAATGCCTGTGTACAGAGAAAAAGCCATATGAGGACACTGCAAGAAGGTAACATTCTACAAGACAAGGAGAACGACCTCAGGAGAAACCCTTCCTGCCAGCAGCTCGATCTTGATTTCCAACCTCCAGAACTGTGAGAAAACAAACGTCATCGTTTCTTTGTTGAAGCCACCCAATCTGTGGTATTTTGTTATGGTAGCCAAAGCAGACTAGTACAGTCGTAAAGCCCATAAAGTATAAATTCCCCATATCAAAATTAATGTTATCAAATAGATGAATGAGTGCTATCCTGATAATCATAAAGGAGAGCAGAAGATAGTGCTGGAACTCACACAAGCCAATGCAGCTAGAAGAAGGGGTCCTGAGGGTAGATGAATGTTTCAGCATAAAGTGCTGCCAAGAAAAGGCAGGTGAGAAAAAAGTGCTGGAGTAGGCAGCCCCAGACAACCCCTGATTGGAGGTGCTGTCGAACTTCTGCAATGAGAGGGTCAAATGTGGCAGGCTCCAGATGCCCGCTTATCTTTCAGGTTACCATGGCATGGCAATGAGAAATGAATGGGCTCGAACCCCACTGGGCTGCTTTTCCCTCACTGTAACTCTTACTTCCCAAAGCTCTCATTATCAAAGTCCAATTTCCAGGAACTGTTTCTGATCTGATTCATTGGCTGCACTTAAACTGTACATATGAAGTAATTAGCTATGGTGACTGGAAATGTTTTCCTGGAATATCTATTCAGTGGCTGTCTCAGCACACTCTGAGCCATGCTCTCTTCAGTCTCTTGACACCTTTAAGAAAAATGTAGCCAGCAATCTTGCTGGGGATGATGGAGTCAGAGTTTGAAAGGGTCAAGACTCACAGAGCACAGGGCTTAGAGAATTTTTTAACAATTTTCATCCACCCTTGCAATTCCAAGATTTTCTAAATACCACCCAAGTACCTTTCCCATAGAATGGTTCTGGTTTGAGAGTCCAGAGACCTGAGTTTAAAACATGTCTATGAGAAAGACTTCTAAGTTAATTGCTTTTTAATACTATAAATTACCCACCTTGCAAGTCTATGTTTTTTTCTTTATAAAGTATTAGAACTTTAGGTGGTAAAGTGTAGAGAGCACAAGACCAGAACCTGGATATCTGCCTTCTAGTCCCTGCACTTTCTAGCTTTGTGGCCTTTGGCATCAATGTCCTTTTCCTGTCTTGGTTTCCTTGTCTATAAATAATGAGGATGAACTTTACTATCCATAAAGTCCCTTCCAAGTTTCAGAATTCTGGGATGCTATTTTTTAAAATATTGAGGACAAAAATAGATTGTGAATGTGTGTGTGTGTGTGTGTGTGTGTGTGTGTGTACATTCCCTTAGCTCTGCAAGTAGTAAATGGTCAAATAGTAAATTGTACTTAAAAACAGTACAATCATTCTTGCTTGATTTGTTTGATTACAGGCAGCACTCATTGCTACAGCACCTCTGCCCTATACTAAATAATGCCAATGAACAGAATGTGTGATGTTAGCTTAACAGTGAAAATATGCATATACAGTAGAGAAATACCCACTCAGAGAGGATGCTTGGAGGAGATAAACCCTAGGCTGCATCTATACCATTCACCACTTTGGCTACTCTGAAAAGCCAGGGCATCATATAGCCATCTTGAGAACTCAGAGCCACACAATGAGCTGCATTCCCTGCTTCAAGGTCATCCGTCCTCCATGCTTTGGTGTTAAAATGCAATGCACATGCCAATCCTGAATTAGAGTCAACCTGAACAGCATCTGCTACAGATTAAAATAAAAATTTACCAGGTAAAAGCCAAATGTGATACACTTTCCAACAATAAGAGGATTTGGAAAAGAATATTAAAATGGAAAAAAAAATGCCTAGCCAAAACAAAGCAGCCATTGAAATTTACCAAGTGGCTCCTTTAATTAAGACTATCTCCTTAAATTACATTCATTTCTATTATTTCTTTCAGGGTAGTCCAGGGTGAATAATATGTTTGTTTCTGGCTGAACAGGTGCCAAGTTTAAAGGTAGTTTTTGGTTAATAAAACTAGTTCAATCTACTAGCCAGAAATCCTGTCTACTTTTAGAGACCAAAAGAAAGTAGTTTAACCCTGATCTTCAAGTACAAGAGTACATACTTATCCATAGCAAATTTCATTTTAAAGTATATTCAGGGCAGGTGAGATAAGAGTAAACGACATTTAGATAGACTTTTTTGTTTCCGTGCACTCTCCTACCTGACCTAATATTGTACTAACACCATGGCCCTCGCTGTGGTCCTTTGTAGCCTGTGCACAGTTGCCAGTCAAAGCATTCTAGATACTAATTGGTTTTCTTTCCTGCACAGAATTAGTGATGGTTTCCCATTACCTGTCAGAAAAAAGAAATATTTTTCTCATTCTTGATGCTGATAGAATCTTGCTCAACCAATTGCTTTATCTCTCCTGTCCCTGTTTCACCTTCTCCTAAGCTCACCCCCCATTCACTTTCAACATGGCCCTTGGGCACAAACCAGACTAGTCTCTTCCATGTCACCCACAGTTGTGCCCTAGTTCATGCTAATTTTCACTTTATTTTTTCAATTCACTGATCTAACCTCAACTTCTAGCAGAAAACCAGCATATAGAAAGCATATAATAAGTATGTGCTGAAAAAAAGAAAGAATGAAAAGGAACAGACAAAAATTTGAAAATCTTTCCATTGTCTCCACCAGCCTAGACACTAATGATTCCTACAAGCCTGCTTCCTGTTCTCACAGGAAGTACAGAGCTTCAGCTCTCCACTCCACACAACTTCTTCTTTCCTTCAAAGATATGAGGAACTTATCAGCCCTCTGAGGACTGATTTGATTGTTTCTAGTACCCCCTTAGAACTAGACTCTCAGTGGGTTCCCCCATTTTCACATGGAAAAAGAAATTGAAGTTGATACTTAGAAGACTGAGGTACTGTATTTAACTTTCAGTGTGGTCAAAATTGACTTAATTAATGTAATCTTCCCTCTTATTTTCCCGAGTTGCATGGTGTGGTCCTCATTAATTCTTTTACTATTTCTGAAGTTTGGTACTGTGTTCAGAGAGTAGGGAGTTGGAGCCAAATTGTCTTGGCTCATATCTCAGCTTCGAAATTTCCTAGCTGTGTGACCCTGGGCAATTTACTTAACTCTTCTGTGTTCTCAGTTTCCACATCACAGACTAATTGTGGAAGTTAAACAAATTAATACATGTAAACCACTTTGAATATTGCCAAGTACATAAGATGCCAAATTAATTAGACTATTATTACACTCCAGTCACACTGGCTTTCTATTACCTATAACACACCACACTCCTTTCTACTTCAGAACTTTTATACATGTGAGTCCTCCCTACCTGAGACATTTCTGGCTCATTCTTTTCCTTCAGGTCTCAATTTAAATGGCACTTTGTCAGGCAGTTCATTCCTGACCCATCTGCATTCTGTGTTAAGTCTCTTCTGATATGTTTGCATAGTTCTCTGCATATTAGCATGACACTCATTGCATTTGCAATTTCTTATTCAATAATCAATCTTCAGGTTAGACTATACACTCCAAAGGTAAAAAGAATGTATTTGTCTGATTCATCCTTAGACACACAACACCCAGCATAGGTTACAAATAAATATTTATTGGGTAAATATATCTATAAACTGTCAAGAGGAAACCGGAGAAGGTTACATCCAATAATGAATTTATAAGACACAAAATAAAGTAGATTAGATTAGCCACCTGGAGACCAAACAGCAAATGGGTAGTTAAGAAGATGGAGAAATATCTATGCTCAGGCTAAGTTCACCAGAATGTACTGGCCTTTAGCATTAACTCTACAAAAAAGGGGAGCAGAAAGTTCAGTGGTGCATTGGATAACAAACTTTTTTGCCACCTGTAATAAATCGCCATAGAACATATCCTAAAAGCCTTCTCCTCCAAAGGGAGCTAGGAATCCACATTGTCTGGATAGTTTTAGGAAAGCCTCCTTTTGGTACATGCCTGAAGAACAATAGTTCTCTCCTGTTATTGCTTTCTTTCACTTCTTTATTTGGCTGAAGATGCGGGGAGCCAAGTAGGTTAGCAACATGTGCCAAAAAGCGTGGAGACAAAAATAAATGTTCATGGCTAGCACATAGTCCCTTCTCCCAATCTACCTTTAGAGTACAAAATAGCTCAGCATTAAATATTAAATAAGTGAACTTGCTCAGTGCTAACGATCACCCATGGCAGTTTCTAAAGCACACTCACACATTTCTAACCTCCTAATTAATCGGAGAAAGTTGGAACCTCATGGCATTATAGACAGCTCTAACAAGCTTATTTTACAAGAATTCTTAGAAATGTGTTGATTGGAGCAAGTTGGGAGCACTAACAATAAAGACAAGGTATCAATGAGGAGAGGCAGTTCTGTCATGGAAGGAGAAAGAAGTTAGAGAAGTAAACCTGGCCTGCTGGGACATTAGTGCCTTTCTCTAGAATTATCACCTCAAAACTTACCTCATCAAATCATATATTCAGTCTCTTATTTTGACAGAACAAGAATGTCCCTAGGCCTATCCTTTAGTTTTGGTTCTTCAAATTCTGCCGGGTGGAACAGATACCAATGAATGGAAAGTGGCAGAGATGAGGAGAGCAAGGAAAGAGGAAGCAGAGCCCTCTGAGAGACTTTACGTTCACGCAGAGAGGAGAAAAACCGCCCCCCTTATTTCTGCACAGTGGGAAAGAAAAGTGAAAGATCTGCAGATTAATTCATTGTGACAACCTTTGTGAAGAACCTCAGTGTTTGATCATGAAAAGATTTCATAATTCTTTTGATGGCTTTTGGAAGAGAATGAGTAAAAAGTTAACTTCCTCTTTGATTCTCTTATCAAGAATAAATAAAATTCAACTTTGCATGTTCTTTAGTTAGTGAGCCCCCTTCCTGGGACCCAGAGATCAAGTTTGTGATTGAGAGAATTCAGTAAACATGAGGAAATGTGACTCGTCTGGGAACAAAGATCTCAATGTGCTCCTCTCCAAAGGGAATCTGACTCTCCCTGAAACTGTAATAAGCCTCAGCCAGAGAAACATTCTTACTTCTGAGGCAGGTGCTGAGCAATCATGTGAGCCTGTCCTGACCCAGCACTACTGTGTGCTTTCCTTTCAAAGAAATTGACCTGGGCAAGAAGATGAAGAGAAAGACAAAGCAACAAATGAATGGGCAGAATGAGTTTAGCTGGCTTTCCAACTTGGGTTCTGTCAGCGTTCAAGAAACTTTGTCTAAATTACGTTGTTTCTAGGCCTCAGGTTCCCATTCTGTACAATGGAATAACAATTTCCTCTTCACCTTACTCACTGGCTCAGCGTCAAGTTGTCAACATTTCACCTCCATCGTACTACACAGCTGTTTGGAGGGGTCTGGCCTTCAGTCCCAGGTGGTATAGTTTCAGGAAGGCTAACTTGTAGTTCCACTTGGTGCTTGATTTAAAGGAAGTAAACTTTTATTACAATAACTAATAGGCTATAAAATGATAAAATATATATTTCCTATAAAAATTTAAAAAATCTTTTAACTTTTATCCTCTGTGTATACATTACCTCCTCAAAAATAATTATTTACATTTTGAAAATATAAGCAACAATTTTGGACCTTAATGGATATCAAGGCTTAAATTTAAGTAGCAACTTTGATTAGATTTATCCTTTGTAATTTGTTAGCATTCTCTTACTTTATGATCAATAACTTACCCCAAGACATTTACAAACTCCAGGGGCTCCCACTGGCCCAGGTAGTGGAATGTCCCTTCCACTATCTTTCATCTGGGGTATTTACCTGTTAGCAAAATGGTTTCTTAGCTTCTGCCTATTAAGGGAAGAAAAGCTTGCTTTCAGTTTTTCAACTTTCTGGCTCTCATCTGTTGTTTCTTCATATATTAATTTCAATTCAACCAACATTTATCAACTCTCCAATGTGTGTCAGGCACTTTGCTGGCACCTGGGGCTGCAGAGATGTGTAAAGCATAGACTCTACCTTCCAGAGTCTAATGGGAGAAGTTATCTATCACAGAGCTTTTGTCCAGCCAAAAGGGCTTTTAGAAATCATTTACCATTAATCTCATCATTTTACAAATGCTGTTATTAAGATCCATTGAGCAGGTAAAGTGATTCACTTATGTCATACTTTCCCAGTGACTGAGTAAAGACTGAAGTTTAGAATCCCTGGCTAGAGTCCAGAATTTGTATCACAATGTGCTAACATGTGAATGAAAACAAAAATAATAACAAAACAAAATTTCTTTGCCATTGCTCTATCTGGTGAGAAGAAAAATATGAGAACACTCTGTTCTATGGATCTGATTATCAGGATAAATCACTAAGAAGTAATTTTAAAACACAAACTTTTTAAATCCAATATTTCATAACCTAAAAATTTATATTTGATGTTTAGAAACTTTGAAATTATTTGACACAGCCAAATACTTAATCTCTTATCTCATTATTTCCTGCCTTCTAACCTTCCTCATTTATTCTTAAAGTTGAACGTAACTTTAAATGAGGGATCTAGCCAGATATAATTTATATTTTTTATGGATTGAAAATATTTTTATTTTTAGGTTACAGAGATTATAAGTTGATTTTTATTTTACTTACTATTTTATTGAGGCATAATTAATATACAAAAAATTGCATATATTAATTTATGCAATTCGGTCATTAGCATACACTCATGAAACCATCACCATATTCATCACCTCCAAAATTTTTCTTGTGTCCTTTTGGTTTTTATCTGTTTGTTTTGTTTGTTTGTTTTTTTGCTGTGGTAAGAATATTTAGCATGAGAACTACTTTCTTAAAATTTTGAGTGAGCAATACAATGTGGCTGATTATGGACACTATCTCGTTCAGCACGTCTCTAGAGTTTATTCATCGCATGTAACTGAAACCTTATACCAATTTAAAAATTCCCCATTTCCCTGATTTCCTAGCCCCTACTAACCACAGTTCTATGGTCTGCTTGCATGAGTTTGATTACTTGAGGTACCTCAGATAAATGATATTCAATATTTGTCCTTCTATGACTGGCTTATTTCACTTAGCATAATGTCCTCCAGGTTGATCCATGTTGCCATGGATAGTAGAATTTCCCTTTTTTTAAGGCTGAATAGTATTCCATTGTGTGTATGTATGTATATATATATTTTATATATTTTTTTCATTATCCATTCATCTGTTGATGAACATTTGGGTTGTTCCATGTCTTGACTACTGTGAATAATGCTGCATTGAACATGAGAATGTAGATATTTCTTCAAGATCTTGATTTTAAATTTTTAGAATGTATACCCAGAAGTGGGATTGCTAGATCATATGGTAGTTCTATTTTTAATTTTTGGAGTAACATCCATACTGTTTTCCATAGAAGTTGCACCATTTTATATTCCCACCAGCAGTATAGAAGGGTCCCAATTTTTCCACATTCTCACCAATATTTGTTATATTTTGTTTTATTTAGTTTTGCTTTGTTTTTGACCACCTTATCAGCTGTATGTGCATGCTATTTCCAAGGTGTCCTTGAGGGAAACCTAGCTAGTCAATGCTCCCTACCATATGTTAAGGACACTAAGGAGAGAACTATCTCTTCTATTTCCGGAAACTGTCTTCTACCTTCTACCTTATCTACCACTTTATGTAGGGCCCTTTCCTTAAATATCTATGCTGTTAACCAGGCTGGAATTTTAAAGCACAACCAGACAGCCAGCCTTGTTCTATCTCAAGGGGTTTCTTCTGCTGACCCCGCTCATATGTTCCTGTTTAGAAGTACCTCATCCCGATAGCCCAGGAGTGATCTCAGAATATATGAAACACCGTTTAGGGACTTGTTTATAAACCTTTTGTGTACATAAATTCAGAGTAAATAATAGCCTATTCCATAAATGTCATGAGGCTTTAGAGATCATCTCATCCAATTACAGACAACGAATCCTCAGAGAGGTAAAATAGATTTCCCAAATGTATACAGCTACTTGGTTACAGAATTAAGTTTAGAATTCAAGTTTCTTGAAACCCACTAAAGTGTATTTTCTAAGGTATTATATTTCTATTCAAATTAGAAATATATAAGTAGTAACGAATTAATAATAAATTTTTACTGAGTTCTAGAAGGCAAAAGCCTCCATTTTAAGTGCTATGGAGGGTACAAAAATGAATAAGGTATACTTCCCATCCTCTAGAGACTCAGTCTAGGAGAGGAGAGAGGTGGTGCAGCTTTCAAAAAATTGCAATATCTACGATTAAGTAAAAGCTTGGGAGAGATTAAAAAGAGAATAATTTGGACTCTGGAGACTTAAGAAACCCTTTAGAGAAGGTTTGTTTTAAGCTGAGCCTTAAAGAATGAAGTAGAATTTTGATAAAGGCCATAAAGATGGAGGGCATTCTAGAGGAGTTGTGCACAGCCATAGAGGCAGATGGAGTTTCAAGCTCCCTTCTGATTTCCTAGTTAATTAGGGAAGGTGACATCTGAATTTCTAGTGACTGGGTGCAAGGTTCAGCCTCTGGCCTGGGTTTGGAAGTTTAGCCTCTGATCCACATTCAGTAGCAGCATAAGCCATGGGTTTTAGTAATTGCTCAAAAACCCAAATTATCTGGATCCATATCCTATCTCATCACTAGCAGTAAGACTTTATGCAAACTATCTAATCTCTCTCTGCCTCCGTTTCCTAATCTGTAATGTACAGATTATAACAGCATCTACCTCATAAACTTGTTGTAAAAATTGAATTGGTTAATTAGATAAAGTACTTAGAACAATGTCTGAGACATAGTCCTAGATAAATATTAGTTAAAACAGTCCAACCTAACTGAATGCAATAGGTTCTTTAAGATAGAGGCAAAGAAAAACTGTGAAAAATTCCTATTCTGTTACTCAAATAAGGAGTAAAGAAATATATTAAATCCTGTGATGGATTCATGAAAAAAAATGCTTGGGATTAAGTGTTCTTTGTCATTGTTCAACACCCTGACTCACCTCTGCTAGCAGATCCCAGAAACAAAAGGTGACCCCGTGATGCTCTTCACCCTGAAATGATGGACTTAGCCATATCCAGAATTATAGCCTGCTCTTGATAATGCACATACAGGAGCTTGATTATCCATGGCTCAGATTAGATCGTGACCTCACAGTGGGCTCCCTGTGCTAAATGGTTTCATGTATTCCATTGCTACACAAAATTGATTTTTTTTGCTCTTTAAAAATAGTCTATTTTGGACACCTTTCCCCCACTCTTAGAGATGTACTTATTTTTAAGAAAGTCTAGTGACTCTTAGACAAAATGAATTCTGATTTCTGAAATCGAAGCAATCTGTTGTCTAGTTTTTGGGAAAGTTGAGAGTTTTCTTTGAGAAATTATTTCTTAGGCCAAAGCAAAGGAAATTCATTTCTTTTATTTTGAGACCCAAAATAAAACAATCAGTGTAACATCCAACTGAAATTTGAGAACTTTTATAAAAGTTGCCAGGTATGTAGAGCACAACAGTTCATACATTGGCACCATCCAATATGGTAGCCACTAGCCTCATATGGTTACTGAGCACTTCAAATGTGGCTGATGTGACTAAGAAAATGAATTTCTAAACTCATTTAATTTTAATTTAAAAACCAACACTTTCTTCAGTTGCTAAAAATCTTTTTAAGTTTTGGAAAATTTGGGAACATGTTTACTTAGTCAACTATAAATATTATGTAATCTAAATACATATCAAGAATAAAATATATAGATTTCATAAACTTAGCATAAAAAATGTAAACTGTCTCCTTAACAATTTTATTCACATTGGTCACATATTGAAATAATATTTTGATTATGTTGGATTAAATAAAATATATCATTAAAACTAAATTCACTGGATTCTTCCATTTTTATTTAATGCAGCTTAGAGAAGTTTAAATTAATTTTTTTGGTTCATATTATATTTCTATTGGAAAGCACTGTAATAAAGCAATTTCAAAAATATCAACCCATTTGTTCTTTACAACAACTCCATAAGTTGGCCTAAATAGGTATTATTATCCCTGTTTTAAAGATAAGGAAACAAAGGTTCAGGCAGTTGTGGCTCACCAAGCCTTGGAATGCGAGCCAGAGCCTCACTCCAGGGCTTCTAATTGAAATCCAGGGCTCTTCCAGTACATTAGATTGAACTGAAACTAAAAACAAAACTTAAGAAAGGCCTCTTGGACTCTGGAAATGAATCTGTTAATTATGTATCTCAACAGCTAAAGAAACCCAGCAAGTCTTAAAAATACAACATATCACAAGCAAGTTCACAAGGGCATACAGACATAGACACTTGCAATATGTGCACTGTATTTATCTGGCCTTCCTCTCTATTTGGAGATCCTTCAGCAAGCATTTCTATACTATAACAAAGGTGTTCAATGTATTATATGGCCATACAATACGGACATTCCTCTGTATTCTACAGAGAAATCTGGACAATGAGGTTTGCCCAATAATTGCAAGGCCAACACCAATCTAACTGAAGGAAATTAAAATGCAACATAAACATAACAGCAAGAGAAAAACTATAAGGAGCCAAAATATTAAACACAAAATGTTCAGTTCATTACCTAAAAAAGAAAACAGAACAAAACAAAACAAGACTTTGCAGAAGATAATAAAAAATAAAACTAAAAAAAGTGAAGAGAGACTACATTTTCATGAATGGAAACATAAATTATTGTAAATTGTCATATTTCTTTCTCCAACTACCAATAAGGAGTATTTTTAAAAGGAATATGTGAAACTATGCCTTAACGAATGCAACTGGAAAAATATAAACTGTATAGGACAAACACTCAGATTCTTCAAAAACAATGTATTTCATGAAGAACATGAAAGAAATGGGGATTAATATGGAGATATAAAAAATATTTAAAATACACATCGACAATTATAATTTGTGAATCTTGTTTGAATATTGATTTTTTCAAAACTATTAAAAAATTAATTTAAAAATTATAAGCAATTGGAAATTTAAACATTGGCTATGTGATGATGAATTGTTAAATTTTTAAGCTATAATAGTGGAATTGTGTTTTTTAATACTCTTCTCTTTATCTTTTAAAGGTATATTTTACATTGTAAAATATTTACAAATAAAATGTGCCCTAAATTTGCTTCAAAATATTATAGGCAAAATCCTAAATTATTGTTGGTTTTATACAGGCAAAAATAATTGAGGAAATAGAAAAATATATACCATTGCCTCTTGCTATATTCAATATTTTTTTTAAATGAAAGCTTTTACCCAAGAATTTTTAGATATATTCTTTTATCTGTGATATGGTAAGTGGTATCAGATTAGCTCTCTCACATTAATAACTAGAAAATTGGCCAAAATATAAAAACCAAATGTAGAATGTGACCCTAAAAGAGGAGACGAAAATAAAATAATCCCAACAACTGCTCTTACTTTCTGACTGGAGACTTATTTCAGAACATAAAGGTAGGAGGCAGGTTCCTTAGCAAAGCAAATAGTTCTTGCTGATTTGAACAAAACAGAGCTCCGAGTTCAGGGAGGCTAGAGTGGCTGGAATATGCAAGTTGGTGTATTTGAGAGAAGGGAGCTATCCTAAGAAATCTGAAAAAATATATCCTTGAGTTTTGTACAAATACTAATCTATGTATGCATAGGGTAAAACTACACAAGGCTGGGTAAAGAGCAACCACTAAGGAATGATAAAGTACCAGGAAATTATAAACCGAACAGTTTCCAGGGCTCTCACAGGACTGGGAGAGATTGAAATTCCATCCAGACAAGCAAGGGGGTTCAAACTCTTAGAGAATTCCACAGAGACCACAGAAAGACCACGCCCTAATAGTTGAGCTAAAATCATAATAAGTAAAGGCACCACAATACCCTAACAAAGCTTAAAAACAAATCTCAAATGACCAAGCTGATGTAGAAACAAATTAATACTCTGCCAGAATAAAGTTAAACACTTTAAATAAAGGCAATAAAATCTAGACATTTAACAAATAGTATCTAAATCTCTCACATACAACCAAGAATTATTAGACACATGAAGATGCAGAAAAATAGGAGCCAAAATATTAAACACAAAATGTTCAGTTCATTACCTAAAAAAGAAAACAGAACAAAACAAAACAAGACTTTGCAGAAGATAAGAAAAAATAAAACTAAAAAAAGTGAAGAGAGACTACATTTTCATGAATGGAAACATAAATTATTGTAAATTGTCATATTTCTTTCTCCAACTACCAATAAGGAGTATTTTTAAAAGGAATATGTGAAACTATGCCTTAACGAATGCAACTGGAAAAATATAAACTGTATAGGACAAACACTCAGATTCTTCAAAAACAATGTATTTCATGAAGAACATGAAAGAAATGGATTAATATGGAAAAAATAAAACTAAAAAAAGTGAAGAGAGACTACATTTTCATGAATGGAAACATAAATTATTGTAAATTGTCATATTTCTTTCTCCAACTACCAATAAGGAGTATTTTTAAAAGGAATATGTGAAACTATGCCTTAACGAATGCAACTGGAAAAATATAAACTGTATAGGACAAACACTCAGATTCTTCAAAAACAATGTATTTCATGAAGAACATGAAAGAAATGGGGATTAATATGGAGATATAAAAAATATTTAAAATACACATCGACAATTATAATTTGTGAATCTTGTTTGAATATTGATTTTTTCAAAACTATTAAAAAATTAATTTAAAAATTATAAGCAATTGGAAATTTAAACATTGGCTATGTGATGATGAATTGTTAAATTTTTAAGCTATAATAGTGGAATTGTGTTTTTTAATACTCTTCTCTTTATCTTTTAAAGGTATATTTTACATTGTAAAATATTTACAAATAAAATGTGCCCTAAATTTGCTTCAAAATATTATAGGCAAAATCCTAAATTATTGTTGGTTTTATACAGGCAAAAATAATTGAGGAAATAGAAAAATATATACCATTGCCTCTTGCTATATTCAATATTTTTTTTAAATGAAAGCTTTTACCCAAGAATTTTTAGATATATTCTTTTATCTGTGATATGGTAAGTGGTATCAGATTAGCTCTCTCACATTAATAACTAGAAAATTGGCCAAAATATAAAAACCAAATGTAGAATGTGACCCTAAAAGAGGAGACGAAAATAAAATAATCCCAACAACTGCTCTTACTTTCTGACTGGAGACTTATTTCAGAACATAAAGGTAGGAGGCAGGTTCCTTAGCAAAGCAAATAGTTCTTGCTGATTTGAACAAAACAGAGCTCCGAGTTCAGGGAGGCTAGAGTGGCTGGAATATGCAAGTTGGTGTATTTGAGAGAAGGGAGCTATCCTAAGAAATCTGAAAAAATATATCCTTGAGTTTTGTACAAATACTAATCTATGTATGCATAGGGTAAAACTACACAAGGCTGGGTAAAGAGCAACCACTAAGGAATGATAAAGTACCAGGAAATTATAAACCGAACAGTTTCCAGGGCTCTCACAGGACTGGGAGAGATTCAAATTCCATCCAGACAAGCAAGGGGCTTCAAACTCTTAGAGAATTCCACAGAGACCACAGAAAGACCACGCCCTAATAGTTGAGCTAAAATCATAATAAGTAAAGGCACCACAATACCCTAACAAAGCTTAAAAACAAATCTCAAATGACCAAGCTGATGTAGAAACAAATTAATACTCTGCCAGAATAAAGTTAAACACTTTAAATAAAGGCAATAAAATCTAGACATTTAACAAATAGTATCTAAATCTCTCACATACAACCAAGAATTATTAGACACATGAAGATGCAGAAAAATGTGACCTCTATTCAGGATTAAAATCAGGCACTAAAAACAGATCTAGGCCTTTTGAGCCATGCTTCTCTTGCTTAGGCCCATTTCCATGTCTTGAAGTGTACTTTTCTTTCTAATAAAGCTATTTTTTTCTGCTGTTAAAAAAGAAAAGGAAAAAGAGAAAAGAAAGAGAGAGAAAAGAAGGAAAGAAGGAAGGAAGGAAGGAAGGGAAAGAAAGAAAGTCAGCTAAGGAATTTATATCCAGTGAAACTGACTTTCCAATGTGAGAACAAACTATTATCACCACGTCAGCAC
>NW_006492031.1:1291041-1299800 GCF_000325575.1 Pteropus alecto | reverse complement strand
AAGAAAGAAAGAAAGAAAGAAAGAAAGAAAGAAAGAAAGAAAGAAAGAAAGAAAGAAAGAAAGAAAGAAAGAAAGAAAGAAAGAAAGAAAAAGAAAGAAAAGAAACAGATCTAGAAATGATGTGGATTGAAATTAGCAGAAAACACTTTAAAACATATATTATAAATATGTTCAAGAATTTAAAGGAAAACATAAACACAATGGAAATTTCATGGTCTTTCTGGGAATAAATCTAGAGAAGACAAGTCTAATCTATACTGACAGAAGGCAGATCCAATCAGTGTTTGCCTAGGGGTAGTGATGAGAAATTGACCGGAATGGTGCTCCAGAGTCTTTTTGTTTTTGTTTTTTTTTAATGTAATTTGATTGAGATGGTGATTATACTCAAAATGCTTCTTCTTTTCAAAATGTACACATAAAATGGGAGCATTTTATTAGATATGTAAATTATATCAAAAAGATTGATTTAAAATGTTCAAAAAATACATAAGAACAAGGGGAGGAAAATTGATAAGGGTGTGAATGTTAGATTGACCATCAGTTGATGATTTTGGGGGCTGGGTGGCAACTATATTGTGATTTGCTATATTATTTAATATTCTTTATAGTAAAAAATGTTTTTTAAAAAGAGGAGAAATAGGCTGCTGGTTTTGTCTGAAAGGCTATAATATTTTACATGATTTTTTTAAGCCTCTCTATAAACAATGTCTCTTTCTAAAAATGTATTTTTCTTTTACATTCTCCAATCCTTATTTCATTCTCATGCCTCCTCGTAGATATCCACTCTACATAAGCCATATTCTTGGATATTTATGGATCTTTGAAAAATAGTATTGCCTTCAGTTGGTATATATGTCTTTAAAATTTATATATTGTATCGTGCAGTATATATTCTGCTTCTTCTTTTCTGTTTCACTCAACACTATTAAGATATATGTATCTTTTTGTGTTGATCTGATACATATATTATATATATGTATAATTTCTGAAAGTCCTTCCACAAAACCTTTGAATGGCTTTCCATCCTATTCAGAGTAAGAGCTAAGGTATCCAAATATATACAATGTAATTCTCATCTGCCCCATTTATTGTTTTTACTTCATTTTCTCTTATTGTCCCTGTGCTTTCTGTTAACTACCTAGAACTATTTTCTCCAGGATATGCACATGGTGTATCCCTCACAGGCCTTTGTTCAAATGTTTCCTTCTCAATGAAATCTTCCATAGGCACCAAATTTTAAATTTTACTGTTCCTTTTTCTCTAGTTATCCCCTCCACTTTATCCTGTCTTTTTCTTCACCATGTAATTTAACTTTTAAATTGTTTGTTGTCCTCTCTATCCATCAGACTGTAAGCTTAATAAGGCAAATATTTGTATATACTTTTTTTATTCATTATTGATTTTTCCAGCACCTAAAATAGTTTCTGGCCCATTATTAGCACTCGAATATTTGTTAATTTGTTAATATTGCCAGATTCATATATAGAATATCTGTACCAGTCTTTATTACTCTGAGTGACATGAAGATTCTCATTCCCCTCATTCTAGTCAAATATTTGGTAATGCATACCTTCTAATTTTTTCCAATCTAATGAATATAGAATGTAATTATATTTTTGGTTTTATGTTATTTCTTTTAATTACTACTGAAGTTGAACGTTTCCTTATATATTTATTGGTTGTTTGAATTTCTCCCTTTGTGAATTTCCAATTCATTACCTTTCTCATTTTTTAAAATGAATTTCTCATTTGTATTGTTGATTAGCAAAGTTCTTTGACTATCTGATTATTCTAAACATGAATCTCAGGTTTTGACATTGAAATCTATTACCTATCTGATCTGAAGTATCCTTCTATTAATTTTATTTATGGTATCCTTGATGGAACAATAATCATTTATTTTGATGTAATCAGATACATTATTTCTTTTCATTTTATATTTTTCTTTTAAAATAAATTTTATTAAGATATAATTTATATATAGAAAAATGCAACTTTAAAATTCAAAGATTTTTGACAAATAAATCACCTTTGTAACCACACACAATAAAGACATAAAGAAGTGCCAGGGACACCTGGGGAGGAACTGAGTTGTCTGGGTTCAGGGTGAAGGCTGGAAGGGCAGCTTTCTCCCAGACAGAAGTGCTGGTGGAGTCCATTATTCATTTGTTGAGCTCTCCCCAAACTCAGTGCTCAGAAGTAGGTGGCTGCCATATCTGAGACTCCATCAACCTGGATAACACTGGTTGCTCTGCCCTGGTTCTTCCCTAGGACTCCATTCCTTCCAACTTATGGGCCCACCCAAGCTGCCTCCGGTGATTTTTTATATAAATGTCCTGTCTTGGCTCAAAATTTCCCAAAATTTCTCAAAGGTTCACAAACCCCAAACAAGTAGTATCTGACCTCAGCATGTCCTGTACATCTTGCCAAGCCAGGCACTAGCAGCAGCTGCCCTAGGTTACTGGATTGGCCTCTCTAGGAATCTCTAAGGCCAGCATGGATGTCAGCCATCTGTGGATTGCTCTGTGACTCTTACCAGATCGCCTCCATAGTACACAAACTACAGCCAAACTTGGTCTGCAGCCGGGCCCCTCCCAGGAGGCCCTTGGGCCGGCACACTCTGTGTCAGGCTTCAACAAGAGCTATAGTATCACGCAGGGCTGCATCTAAGGAAGACACACCTGAAGGACAGACTGAGCAGACACTAGAGCCATCCTGAAGTGAACTTGCTTTTTATGGTTGTTCCTCACAGGCCAGTCCTCAGCAAAATGATCATCCCTTCCATTGATGTACAAACAGCAACCAAGGCTTAACTACAACAGGAGGGCATACACAACCCATAGAAGGGACAACCCTGGAGCAACCAGCTCAGGTGACCAGGGAAGGCTGCACAACTGGGCACCACAGCACACTTACTGCTAAGATTGGGAGACTTAGAAATAAATACAAGTAGGCAGCCAAAATGCAGAGACAAAGAAACATGTCCCAAATGAAAGAAAAAAAAAAAAACAGAGCAAAGCTCCAGAAAAAAACTAAACAAAATGGAAACAAGCAATCCACACATGTAGTGTTCCAAACACTGGTTATAAGACTGCTCAATGAACTTAGTGGAAGAGTAGATGAACTCAGTGAGAACTTTAACAAAGAGGTAAGAAACATGAAAATGGAGAGAAAAACCGTAAAAAAGAACCAGTCAGAAATAAAGAATATAATAACTGAAATAAAGAATATGTTAGACGGAATCAACAGATTAGATGAAGCTGAGGATCAAATCAGCAATTTAGAATATAAGGTTGCAGAAAATGCCCAATCAGAACGGCAAAAAGAAAAAGAATCCAAAAATGAGGGTAGTTTAAGGGGCCGCTGTGACAACATCAAACATACCAACATTAACATCATAGGGGTACCAGAAGGAGAAGAGAAACAGCAAGAAATTGAAAACCTATCTCAAGAAATAATGATGTATAACTTACCTAACCTGGTGAAGGAAATAGACATACAACTCAAGGAACCTAAGAGAATCCCAAAGAAGATAAATCCAAAGGGGCCCACACCAAGACATATCATAATTAAAATGCCAAAGGTTAAATACAAAGAGAATCTTAAAAACAGCAAGAGAAAAGCAATTAGTTACTTACAAAGAAACTCCCATAAGACTGTTAGCTGATTTCTCAACAGAAACTTTGCAGGCCAGAAGAGATTGGCAGAAAATAAACAGTGATGAAAAGTAAGAACCTATAACCAAGATATTTTACTTAGCATTTAGAATTGAAGGAGCACATAAAGAGCTTCCCAGACAAGAAAAATATAAAGAGTTCATCATTGACAAGTCAGTATTACAGAAAATGTTGAAGAGACTTATTTAAGAAGAAGAAAAAAACATATATCAAAAATATGAATAGTAAAATGCCATTAACTACTTATCTATCAACAAATACTTCAAATGAAAAATAATTAAATGCTCTAATCCAAAGATAGGGTAGCTGAATGGATTAAAACACAAGACTGTTATGTATGCTGCCTACAAGAGATTGGCTTCAGATTAAAAGACACATGCACACTGAAAGTAAAAGGATGAAAAAAATATTTCATGAAAATGAAAATAAAAAATAATCTGGGGTAGCAATATTTATAGCAGACAAAATAGACTTTAAAATGAAGGCTATAATAACAGACAAAGAAAGACTCAATAATTTCACTTCTGGGTATTTACCGAAGAAACCCAAAATACTACTTTAAAGGGACACGTGCATCCATATGTTCATAGAAGCATCATTTACAATAGCCAAGATATGAAGGTAACATGGGTGTCCATCAGTAGATACATGGATAAAGATGAGGTGGTACACATATACAATGGAATATTATTTTGCTATAAAAACAAACAAATAAACAAAACAAACAAAATCTTGCCATCTGCAACAACATGGATGGACCTAGAGGGTATTTGTACTGAGTGGAATAAGTCAGACAGAGAAATACAAATTTCGTATGATTTCACCTACATGTGGAATCTAAAGAACAAAATAAACAAACCAAACAGAAACAAACTCATAGATATGGAGAACACTTTGAGGATTGCCAGATGGGAAAGGGGTTGGAGGGTGGGAGAAAAAGGGGAAGAGATTAGAAGTACAAACTGGCAGGTACAAAATAGTCATGAGGATGTAAAATATAGCAAAAGGAATATAGTCAATAATATTATAATAACTATGTATGGTGTCAAATGGGTACTAGATTTATTGGAGTAATCATTTCATAAGTCATATAAATGTCTAATCGCTATATTGTACACCTGAAACTAACATAACATTGTATGCCAACTATAATTGAAAAATTAAAAAATATTAATTAAAAAAAGACATAATGTATATCTATCACTTTAAAAAGTTCATATTCTTTAAAGTCAATACCTCACCCATTGTTTCAGGAAACCATTGATCTGCTACCTATTACTGTAGATTAATTTAGTGTGTTCAGTAAATTTATATACATAGAATCATATAATGTATACCTTTTTATATTGTTTATTTTATTCAGCATAAGATTTTGGAGCTATGACTGTGTTGTGTGTATCAGTATATTTATTCATTCCCCTGATGTTGGGTATTTGAGTTATTTATATTTGGGGGATTCTAAAAATAAAGCACTAAGAACATTCATGTACAAGTTTTTATTTGGATTGTTTTCATTTAATTAAGGTAGATACCTAGGGGTGGAATTTCAGGGTCAGATGCTTATCTTACATTTAACTTTATAAATAACTGACAAACATTTCTCCAAAGTGCTTTTACTCAAATCTACCAATTTTCCACCACTTGTTTTGTGCTTTAGAAGTCTTATTTTAGAGGTCTTTCCTCACTCCAATGTGAAAAAAAAAGGTCCGTATTTTTCAATGACTTATTCAATTTTATCTTTTACATTCAGATTTTAATCCATCTGCCATTTTCCTTTGTAAATGGCATGAGATAAAAAGAAAACTAGTCTTCTGCTTAAAGTGAGCCAGTTTTAGCTGTACAAGACATTTTATAGTCACTCCTTTCTCCATTGGTTTTGCAGCCACTACTATATTCTACCAAGTTGCCATATATATATGCTCTGCATTTAAAGTGTTTAATTTGTTGAGTCTATTCTTGTACCAGTTTTCCCTTTTGTTTTAAATTTCTATGCCTTATAGGATGTCTTCATACATTATAGGTCAAAAAGTAGTCACATATCTGCTCTTTTTTGTGTGTGGAAATTTATTTAGTTCTGAGCTCATTTATTCATGAACCCTAATTTTAAATATTTTTATTTACTTAAAAAATCTTACTGAACATTTAATTTTAAGTTCATTTAACATAAAATAAATTTGGAAGATATTAACAATATTAACTCATTTCAACCATAAATAGTGTAACTCTTCATTTGTATATTTTTGAGTCTTCAAATTTCCTTATAAAGCACTTGAGCTCCATTCATTCTTAGATACTTCATAGATTTTTATTATATTTTGAATGATCTTCTATTTTCTATTTTTACTTGTTCAAATATTAAAAGAATATTATGTAAAAGAACATTATTTTTATAGAATTCCCTTATTAGTACTAATAATATAATTTTATATTTTCTATATAATCTTATCACTTGTGAATAATAACAGTTTTCTATCTTCTTCCCTTAACTTTGTACCTTTTGCTTTTTTAAATTTCTTATTATATTGGCCAGGGCCTCCAATTATCTGTAGAACAGTAACAGTAATTATAGGCAGCCTTGTTTTATTCCTATGCATCTAAAGTTTTCCAGTTGAATATAAAGTTTGACGTACATTTTTTATATTCTTTAACTCTTTATTATTAGATAATCTCTAATTACAAATAGATTTTGAACTTGAACATATGTCTTTTCTGAATCTACTATATAATCATGGTGATTTTTTTGTTCCTTTCATTTAAGGTAAAAATCCTAAATAATTATTTATGCATTATTTTTATACATTGTTTATTTTAGGCTTACAGTTTATTTACAGTCTCTACATCTTTGTTCACAAATAAAATGGGTATATATATGTGTGTGTATATATATTTTGGCGCTACATTTACCTAGATTTTGGACCCAAGATTGTATTTCTCTCATAATTTGACATGGAAAAATATCTGCCCTTGTATGCTGTATGACACAAAAATTATCTCTTCCTTGAACCCACTTGTAGATTGTACAAATATTTAGATTTTTTTTTTAGAGGAGGGAGAGGGCATCTGTGGACAATAACAGATAATATAACATTTCTGTCATTGAACTCCCAGAAGGAGAGAAGAAAGAAAGTGAAGTTAAAAAAAATACTTGAATAACTATGTCCCCAAACTTTATGAACTTGGCAAAAGACACACACCTGCAGATGTGAGAGTCTGACTGAACTCCAAACAAAATACACCCCAAAACTTCATGTAAAGACACATATAACCAAATATTTGAAAACTAAAGACAAGGAAAATAATCCTAAAAGCAGACAGAAATTATATATTACCTATAAAAGAAAAATAATTTGAATGACAACAAATTTCTCATCAGAAATCATGAAGGCCATAGGAAATGACAGAACATTTTTCAAGTCCTAAAAGAAAAGGACTTCCACCCCAGAATTCTATACCAAGTGAAAATATTCTTCAGGAATGAAGGTGAAATAAAAGCATTCTCAGATGCAGGAAAGTAAATGGAATTTGTCAGCAGACCTACTCTAAAAGAATGTCTAAAGAAATTCTTCAGACAGAAAGGAAATAATAATAGAAAAAAAAAACACATAAGCTTTAAGAAAAAGCAATGCCAAGAGCAAATATATAAATAAATATACTATTCTTCTTGAGTTTTTAAAACTATTTGATAGTTAAAAGTAAAATTATAACATTGTCTTACATAGCTTTTAATGTAACATTTATGACAACTACATTATAAAGGCAAAAGGGGAGGTAAACCTAATAGTGATAAGGTATTTACAATTCTACTTGAAGTGGTAAAATACTGATACTAGTAAACTGTAAAAAAGTTATGTATGTATATTATAATTCCTGAAGCAACCATGAGAAAAACTATGAAAAGCGACTAAAACACACAGACATACACCATAAAATATCTACAGAGAAATTAAAATGGAATCCAAACAAAAATGTTCAAGTATCCCATATGAAGACAGGAGAAGGGAAACAGAGAAATCATAAACAGAAGAAACAAACATAAATCAAAAAGTTAAATGACATATTTAAATCATAATATATCAGTAAATCCATTAAAAGTGAACGTTCTAAAGATACTGATTAAAAGAGAAATTAACAGGGAGGGAAAAAATGGCATGGATGATAGAGGCTCTGTTCATCCCTCTGGCGACCAAATCAAAGTTGGGATGGAAATATGGAGCAGCAGCAAGGAAAAATCGCCTGGGATCTAGATGAAAAAGCCATACAAAAAGGTAGAAAGCCAAGGAATCACACTGCAACGGCAAAAGGTAGGATGGGACGAGGACACAGGCTGCAGGGGCCAAAGCGGCTGAAGGAGACAGAAGCTGCAGCAGAGGCAGATGCCTCTTAAAGGGGCCACTTCCGTGAGCAGATTTTTGCGGTGACCTGCTCACTCTGAGCACCAGTACCTATTCGGCTGCATGCAGGGGGTACCAAGGACTTACAGAGAGACATTGTCGGAGTGAGGGCCCAGGCGAAACTGCTCTGTACAGAAGTGCCTGCGGTATCCATTGTTCCCTGTGGAGACCTTTCCCCTCCCAGTGTGCCAGACACAGTGCTGCCATAGCCGTGATGTCATCAAACTGGATAACAGAGGTCGCTCCACCCAGAGGAATCCCTGAAACCCCGCCTCCACCAACTCGTGGCCCCATCCATGTCACATCCAGATATATCCTCAGCGAGTCAGGTGCTCCTTGCTGAGCAGCGCCTAGACTCACACTGGAGCCAGCTGGCCTCGGGTTTCTGTTGTGGGTTTTTGAGGCAAATGTAACCACAGCGTCTGTGGATTGCTTGCTGAGTCTTAACAGGTGGCCCCAGAGGGGTAAAGGCTTGGGCTAAATTTGGCTTGCAGCTGAACCCCTCTCAGGACTGTGCCACTGGACACCTACTTCACAAATCCACACTAATAAGACCAGGAGACTTAAGAGCTTTGCTTAGTACATAGAAACAGACACAGAAAGGCAGCCAAAATGGGAAGACAAGGAAGCAGAAACCATATGAGAGAACAGAACAGAGATCCAGATATAATGGAGTCAAGTAATCTAACAG
>NW_006492031.1:1272865-1290359 GCF_000325575.1 Pteropus alecto | reverse complement strand
CACCAAGCCAGTATTACAGGAAATGTTGGAGGGACTTCTTTAAGAAGAAAAACCATGTATCAAAAACAGGAATAAAGAATGGTAACAACTACATTCCTATCAATAAGTACCTTAAATGGGAAAGAATTAAGTGCTCTAACCAAAAGATAGAGAGGCTGAAAGGATAAGAAAACAAGACCCCTACATACGAAAAGGAAGGAGATGGAAAAAGATATTGCTTTGATGGACCTCGAAGGTATTTAAGTCAGACAGAGAAAGATAAACATTGTTAGATTTCTGTTCTATGTGGAATCTAAGGAATAAAAAGAACAAACTAATCAAAACAGACTCTCAAATATAGTGTACAATTTGGTGACGGACAGAGGGGAGGGGATTTTAGGGGCTGGGAGAAGAGGGTGAAGGGTTAAAGAAGTACAGATTAGTAGCTGATAGATGGTCACAGGGATCAGGAGCACGGCATAGGGAATGCAGTTAGCATTAATACGTTGGCTAGATGGAGTCGGGGGAAGGAGGGAGCAATTGGGGAGATTGTTTTACGAACTATATAGATGCCTAACCAATGTGCTGTATACTTGAAACTAATTAAAATAAATAAATTTAACCAAAAAAAAAAAAAAGAGAGAGAGAGAGAGATTAACAGAATGTATTAAAGTGGATAGAAAATGGAAGAAAATCATGATCTAAGTGTATGTGGTCTATAAGAAACTCATTTTAAATATAATTATAGCAGTAGGTTAAAGATAAAATAATGGGGAGAAAAATCATGCAAACGAATAAAAATAAAGCTGAAGAAGCTATATTAATAATATCAGACAAAACAAACTATGGAGCAAAGAAAACTACAAGAGATCAATAAGGACATTACATAATGATAAAAAGGTTAATTCATTAAGGTGATATAACAAGCTTAAATGCATATGAACTGAAAATTAGAGCTACAAAAACTAACAGAACTAAACAGAGAAATAGCATCGGTCAAATCTAAAACTGATACTTTGAAAAAAATCAATAAAGCTGTAAACCTCCAGCATGACTGACAATTCAAAAAATACAACCTAGATGGACCTAGAGGGTATTATGCTGATTGAAATAAGTCCGTCAGAGAATGACAAATACCATATGATTTCACTTATATATGGAATCTAAAAAGAAAACACGTAATAAACAAACAAGCAAACAAAAAATGGACGCATAGAAACAGAGACCAAATGGATGGTTACCCGAAGGGAAGGGATAGAGGATTCAGTGTAAAAGGTGAAGAAGAATATAGTGAATAATGTGATAATTTGGCACAGTGACATAATTACTAGAATTGGGGTGGTGATCACATTGCAAGATATAAAAATGTCAAACCATTACATTGTACACTTGAAACTAATAAAAGTAATATAATATTGTATTCCAACTATCCTTAAATAAAAAGTTAAAATAAATAAAGATAAGATAAAATAAATAGATCAGATAATGTAATGTACAGCATAGGGAATACAGTCAATAATAATATAACTTTGTACAATGACAGATGGTTACCAGACCAATTGCGGAGATCACTTCGTAAGATATATAAATATTGTATACCTGAAACTAATATAATATTGTATGTCAAGTATACTTTAATAAAAAATATCTAAGCAAAAAGCCCCACATATTACCAATATTATGAATAAAAGAGGGGACATCACTACAGAACCCATAAACATTAAAAGTATAAGAACATACTACAAATAACTCAGTACACATAAATTTGACAATTTAGATAAACTTGCCTGATTCTTAAAAAACCACACACTACCAAACTTACAGAATATAAATTAGATAATTTGTATAGCCTAATAATATTAAATTGAATTCATAATTTATAAAAAAATTATAGACTAATATCTTTCTAAACAGAGATATATCCTCATCAAAATATTAGCAATTCAAATCCAGAAATATATAAATAAAATAGTAACCATGACCAAGTGGGGTTTATTGTAGGAATACAAGACTGGTTCAATCTTTAATAATTGGTTAATATACCTATCATATTAACAGTCTATACAGAAGAAAAATCATATGATTATATGAATTGATGCAGAAAACAGTATTTGACAAATTTCAATACTCATTTTAATAAAAATTCTCAGAAAAGTAGGAATAGAATGAAATTCTCTCAACCTGATAAAGATCTGATATCAACCTGAAATTAACATCATGCTTAATGGTGAAAGACTGAATGCCTTTCCCCTAAGATCAACTAAAAGACAAGGATGTCTGCTGTCATTACTTCTATTCAATATAGTATTAGAAGTTTTAGCCACTATAATAAGACAGGAAAAAGGGAATGAAAGGCATACAGATCAGATGACATGTTTTTCTACAAAGAAAACTTCAATAATCTACAAAAAGTCATAGAACTAATAAGGAGTTTAACAAGGTCACGGGACACAAGGTCAACACACAAATTTAGCCATATTTCTATATACCACCAATGAAAAATTGAAAAATAAAATTTAAAACACGATACTAATTACAATCACCCCCAAAATGAAATAAATACTTAGTCATAAGTCCAATAAAACATATACAGAATTTCTATGTTGAAAAGTACAAAATGCTAATGAAAGAAGTCTTGAATAAATGGAAACATATACTGTGTTCAGGGATTAAAAGACTCAACATAATAAAAATGTCAGTTTTCCCCAAATTAATCTATAGGTTTAAAGCAATTCCTATCAAAATCTTTAGAAGGATTCTTTGTAGATGTAGACAAGCTGAAATTAAAATTTACATAAAATGACAAAGGAACTACACAGCAAAAATACTATTACAAAGAGTAAAGGTAGAGAAATAACATGACCTGATTTTGGCTTAATATATAGATGTAATAATCAAAACAGTGTGATATTGGTGAATGGACAGTCACATAGATTAATGGAGTAAAATAAAGAGTCTATGGTAGACTTACACATATTCAGTCAATTAATTTTTTTGACAAAATGCAAAAGCACTTAAATGAAAGATAGATTAGTTTTTTCAACAAATGCTTTTAGACTAATTAAATAATCATAGGCAAAACAATGAACCTCAAGCTAAACATCACACCTTATACAAAAATTAACTCATAAGGGATTATGTATCTACATGTAACACAAAACTGTAAAACTTTTAGAAGAAAACATTAGAGAAAATCTTTATGACAGAAGGTTAGACAAAGTTCTTAAACATGTCACCAAAGCCATAATTTATAAAAGAAAATGTCAATAAATTAGACTTCACTAAAATTTAAAATTATTGCTCTATGAAATACCCTGCTAAGAGTATGAAAAGTCAAGACACAAACAGGGAGAAAATATTGTAAATCACACATCCAGCAAAGATATTCAGAATATATAAATATCTCTCTAAACTTAACAGCAAGAAAACAATCAAATTAGAAAAAGGGCAAAAAATTTGAATAGGCACTTCACCAAAGAAGATACATAGATGGTAAATACATACACGAAAAGATATTCAACATCATTAGCCATTGAGAAAATGCAAATTAAAACTCCAATAAGATATCACCACACATCTAGTAGAATGGGTAAAATAAAAAATATTGATAATGAAAATATTGATAATACCAAGTACTGGTATTATTCTGGTAAAGCCACTAGACAATTTGATAATTTATTATGAAGTTAAATATGCACTGATCATATGATCCAGCAGTTATACTCCTGGGCATTTATTCTAGATAAATGAAAAGTTATTTTCACACAAAAACCTGTATACAAATGTTTATACCAGCTTTGCTCATAATAGCCCCAAACTGGAAACAACCTAAATTTACTTGAACAGGTGAATGGATAAAGAAACCGGTATATTCACATCTTGGAATACTAGTCAGCAAAAAGAACAAACTACATATAAGAACTTAGATGAAGCTCAAAGGTATTATGCTGATTGAAGACAAAAAGCCAATATCAAAGATTTATATACTCAGTAATTTCATATATATAACGTTCTCAAAATGACAAAATTAGAGTGCAAGAGAACAGATCAGTGGTTGACAGGGTTTGGGGGAAAAGGTGTGACCATTAAGGCGTACCATGAGGGAATTTCTTTGTGATGATAAAATAATTCTGTATTCTGAGTGTGATGACCATTTAGATGTATGTTAAAATTTCATAGAACTATAAAGAGAGAGAGAGGGAGAGAGAAGGAAAGAAAGGAGGAAAGAAAGAAAACTCCTTGCATGAACACAGTGCATTGAGATGTTACTAAATCTCAGGAATTTTGAGGAATAAATTCCCAGACTTTATCCAAATTATGAAACAAATTCTTCAAACACAAGCTGCCAAGTTCATCAACTTGCTCAGATCCCTGCAACTTTGGTCTCACCAAACTGCTTGCTTAGATCTTCAATTAGCTACTTAACCCTTTGAAGCTGATTGGGGTCGTGGGCAGGGGGAACCTGGAGGAAACAGTTTGACAAACTCAGTGCTTTGGCCTCTCTTGGAAGATCAGACTTCTGGAATCGATTTGGATCCAGAATTGCATTACCTAAAGAATGTGGAGTATGCACAGTCCTCAATGGCTTGTGAACCACACTTCCTGAAGCTGGCCACCAGCCAGAGCTGAGGCCATCAACATCTTAAAAATGAATTTTTTCATGAGACAATGAACAATCCACCCAGTTCCTGAAATCTTTGAAGTGGAAAGCTTGTCTGTAAGTAAGCTAAAACTTGGCCAACATTTAGACTTCTTTTTATTTCTAGTATATGGGGGGACCAAATGTCACCCCAAAAAGTCTTTTCCTTTCCACAAAAAGGCATTGTAAGGTATTGAATAGCCTTGGATTGTATCTTGCTAAAATTTACCTGCTCTACTTAAAAGTCTGTTTCTCTGTCAAAAATATTGCCTACTAATTTCTCAAATACAGGACAAGCAGGACTAAATGTGGCAAGGAAAGATAAAGAGAAGTAATGATTCTGTCTCTTCAAGAACTTAGTCCAGAGGGCAAGATGAGACTAATATCTGTGCAGGATGCTTAAAAATCCAAAAAGCAATAGTTGGGAGAGGTATCCTACAGCATTTTTATAGGAAAGGATGAGTTGTAGAGACATAACTAGAAACAAGGAGAGCATTCTCATTGTTGAAAAATAATGGAGATGCAGGAGCAGAAGCAGGAATCAACAAAATTAGTTATGGATGTGGCTGGCTGGAAAAAAATCCTAGCCTGAGAGTATGAAGAGCTAAGCATGAGGGCAGAGAGGAGGGGCCATGCTGGGACTGAATTTTGCCTTATTTTTCCAAGTAGATTTTAATTATCTTATGGTTGTTTTCTTATTCATTACTTAGGGAATATTTTCATTTGACATCCTTCAGATTATCTTATTTCATTTCTATCTCTTGTTTGGATTATTTCCTTCAAAGCCAAAGTTATGTCGCCTGAATGTGCTATTGGCCCATAAAAACCACTCTGGCTCTCAAATTCTACAATACTATAAAAGTCACCACAGTAAGTAGCTCTCCTTTATCAAAGGAAGGAAGTATATCTTCCAAATCAGGAGATGCATGCAGAATTAAGAGTCAGACTTCTGTCCCAATAATTGAGTAATTGATTATCTAACACTCTCTAGGTGAATCCAACAGTTTTATTCCCCAACTACCAAATTTTAGAATCTTATATGATAATAATAATACTTTACCATCGATGCACATTTCCGCATGTATTTGCTATTGAATTCTCCTTTTTACTTATGAAGAGGTCTAAGAAAAATTTACCTGAAAAGTAAATATCTTATATTTCTTAGTCAGAATTACATACCTATTTAGTCAATTTCTCATCATATCAATAATGAAAAGTAGCATTCTCAAAGTATATTAATTGAGATTCTAGTGAGGACAATGTTTGCAAATGAACCCCTAATATCGATCCCGATGAGTTGAATTATACCAATTACATGGGAACCTAGAGCCAGCCTGAGGGAATCATTCCAATTGAATGCGTTTTTATAAGTTTTTTTTTAAGTTTCTGCTTTCTAAAATAACACAAGGAAATTTTTTTAATCCTGTTTCTAAACAGATCTATTTTAACCAATAAAATTATCTTGAATATAAATTCTTTGAGGATATAGAAAATGTTTTTATAGACATTTTCTATATCCTCAAAGAGTCTTTCAGTGAACAAATGTGTGATTAAGTAAATAAATAAATGATTTTTTAAAAGAAACTATTTTTCATTAGTCAGGGATAGGCCAATCAATATGAAATGGAGATGGTAGTAAATAAAACTGGTTAAATTACTCAGTGTATCTTAAGGTGGTATTAATAAGAGTGTTGAATAAAATTGTCAGTCCACTTGGTCAGAAATCAAGGTGATTATAATTGTTATTATCATGGACTACTGCAAACTAATTCAACTAACTTTCCACTAAGCAGTACATCTTAAGGCTTTCAAAATACCCCAACATTTCTCACCAGCAGGGAAAACTCACTAAAGATAATCTGATTTAGGCCATGTGTTTAGAAGGAAGAAACAAAGGCCCAAGGATGTGCTATAACTTACCCAATGCCACACATTTATGATAGAGCATGAAGGGACTCCTGCTTCCAACACAGCTAATACTCCTTCCACTGCATCATGGTTCCAAGCTATGAACTCATGGGGAGGAAGAACAGCTAGACCAAAGGGAACTGATGAGGCCCGGATGCTGGGCCCAAAGGACTATTTAGGAAAGGCTCAACTGGCTGTAAGTATTCACGCACGACTGAGCAGTTACTGAGAGATGTTAAGCTAGGGTGCACAAAGACAGGAGACCCCTGTCTAGGTGAAGTAAAATTCAGGAAAAGCTTTGTTGGAAAAGCATGGAGAGGGAACATTGTTTAAATTCAGTCAGTAACCTTAACTGCTGCAAGGATCTGTGCAAACAGCAATGTTAGAGGAATTTGAGTTTCTGCTGCAGTTAGCTGGGAGAAGGATAAAGTGGCTCATGAGATCTTCATAGCAAACATTACCGAGACGCCATCATTTTCACTGATGCTAGAGCAAAAATAAAACTGAGGACCGCAAAGAAATGACAGGGTTCTCAAATCCAAGAACAAAAAAGGACAAAAGGACAGAGAATTGTCAGGAGTTAATGCAGTTAGCATTAATACGTTGGCTAGATGGAGTCGGGGGAAGGAGGGAGCAATTGGGGAGATTGTTTTATGAACTATATAGATGCCTAACCAATGTACTGTATACTTGAAACTAATTTAAATAAATAAATAAATAAATAAATAAATAAATAAATAAATAAATAAATAAATAAATAAATAAATAAATAAATAAATAAATAAATAAATAAATAAATAAATAAATAAATAAATAAATAAATAAATAAATAAATAAATAAATAAATAAATAAATAAATAAATAAATAAATAAATAAATAAATAAATAAATAAATAAATAAATAAATAAATAAATAAATAAATAAATAAATAAATAAATAAATAAATAAATAAATAAATAAATAAATAAATAAATAAATAAATAAATAAATAAATAAATAAATAAATAAATAAATAAATAAATAAATAAATAAATAAATAAATAAATAAATAAATAAATAAATAAATAAATAAATAAATAAATAAATAAATAAATAAATAAATAAATAAATAAATAAATAAATAAATAAATAAATAAATAAATAAATAAATAAATAAATAAATAAATAAATAAATAAATAAATAAATAAATAAATAAATAAATAAATAAATAAATAAATAAATAAATAAATAAATAAATAAATAAATAAATAAATAAATAAATAAATAAATAAATAAATAAATAAATAAATAAATAAATAAATAAATAAATAAATAAATAAATAAATAAATAAATAAATAAATAAATAAATAAATAAATAAATAAATAAATAAATAAATAAATAAATAAATAAATAAATAAATAAATAAATAAATAAATAAATAAATAAATAAATAAATAAATAAATAAATAAATAAATAAATAAATAAATAAATAAATAAATAAATAAATAAATAAATAAATAAATAAATAAATAAATAAATAAATAAATAAATAAATAAATAAATAAATAAATAAATAAATAAATAAATAAATAAATAAATAAATAAATAAATAAATAAATAAATAAATAAATAAATAAATAAATAAATAAATAAATAAATAAATAAATAAATAAATAAATAAATAAATAAATAAATAAATAAATAAATAAATAAATAAATAAATAAATAAATAAATAAATAAATAAATAAATAAATAAATAAATAAATAAATAAATAAATAAATAAATAAATAAATAAATAAATAAATAAATAAATAAATAAATAAATAAATAAATAAATAAATAAATAAATAAATAAATAAATAAATAAATAAATAAATAAATAAATAAATAAATAAATAAATAAATAAATAAATAAATAAATAAATAAATAAATAAATAAATAAATAAATAAATAAATAAATAAATAAATAAATAAATAAATAAATAAATAAATAAATAAATAAATAAATAAATAAATAAATAAATAAATAAATAAATAAATAAATAAATAAATAAATAAATAAATAAATAAATAAATAAATAAATAAATAAATAAATAAATAAATAAATAAATAAATAAATAAATAAATAAATAAATAAATAAATAAATAAATAAATAAATAAATAAATAAATAAATAAATAAATAAATAAATAAATAAATAAATAAATAAATAAATAAATAAATAAATAAATAAATAAATAAATAAATAAATAAATAAATAAATAAATAAATAAATAAATAAATAAATAAATAAATAAATAAATAAATAAATAAATAAATAAATAAATAAATAAATAAATAAATAAATAAATAAATAAATAAATAAATAAATAAATAAATAAATAAATAAATAAATAAATAAATAAATAAATAAATAAATAAATAAATAAATAAATAAATAAATAAATAAATAAATAAATAAATAAATAAGAACATGTGAGAAATCTCCTTAAAGTTAACTTAGTGCACCTTATCTGATTTATCAGAAACAGGTTTACAAGTGAACATATATAATCCAGAAGGTATAATTCCAACTTTATCCTTTGTATGAGTAATGGTTCAGAGCTTAATTTTGAAGTTAAATATACTTCAAATCATAGTGCTCTTATGTGTCCAGAGGCAAATTGCTTAACTTCTTTGAACCTCAGTCTCCATATCTTTAAAAATGGGGGTGGGGGAGAATAGCATAACTTTATAAAATTATTATGAGCATTAACTGAGATCACACATGTACAACATATATACAGCACCTGGGACACAGTAGACAGTAAATATTATCTATGACATAAACAAGGTTGG
Source organism: Pteropus alecto (assembly GCF_000325575.1). Lineage (NCBI taxonomy): Eukaryota > Metazoa > Chordata > Mammalia > Chiroptera > Pteropodidae > Pteropus > Pteropus alecto. Next base: position 1,281,007 of record NW_006492031.1, on the reverse strand, counting down.
ATTGAATTGAGGAATAGGATTAAGACTCGCAGATGGGTTTTGTATGTTTGTTCATTTGTTTACTTTTAACCATGGATTATTATACAGGAGATGTTTCCATCTCATAGAGCATTGATCTGCATAAATTCTAAGGACCACTCCAATTCTTAAGTCCCAAGATTTATTATTTCATAATTAAACATCTTTGTTATTGGTTGTCCAATCATCATTAATTTGTTATTGAGGATACCCAACAAGTACTGAATCAAATGGGGAACAACTACAGGCATGACAGTGAAGAAGGAACTGAGGAAGAATACTCATTGCCTACAGGTCAGCAAATGCATAAATCAAGATGTATATAAATCAAGTTATCATATTGTATGTGCACGCAAAATAATGACTCTGTACTTGGCAATTTTTAGGCATTATCTCATTTAAGTCTCATAACCCCATCGTAGATACATGTTATCCTCATTTCACAGAAAAGGAAGTTTAAGCTTAAAGATATTTAAAAATTTACCTGAGATTATACATAGCTATGAAATGGCATAAACCCAGGCTATCAAATCCATGTTTAACTATTTTGCTACCTGCTATCATACTTCCTCCTCTAGACTTTTAAGATAATAAATGTTACACCGTTTTTTTTTTTCAATTCTTTTTCCTAATTTAATCCAGGCAGTTTTGTAAAGATTATGTTCATAATCACATGAATATGCATTAATGTCTTTGTAAAGTGGAAAATCAGCAAGTACTATGAATAAAGTAATGGACTGGAAAACTAGGTTCCGATTATAACTTGAGCAATAAGAACTGCGCAAGTCATTAAAAATCTCTGGTTTAAAATATAGTTATAGTGTTTTACTTCGAAAATCCAATTCATTCTCACAAATTGACTCAGACTAAGAGTGGTGTCCTCCCGTATTAAAGACATCATTTTCCTGACCATCATAAAATATCTGGGACTACTCTTAGGTATTGACCCAGAAGGACCAGTAAAGCAGAACATTATCTTATTTAAATCTCTAATACTTGGCATATTCTTTTCTTTTTGACATTTTTGCTTCAGGGATTTCATCTACTGCTTTGGACCTTAAATGTCTCTTCTCCTGGGTCTTCATTATCTCTACCCAGTCTCACTTTATAACCAGAGAGTACAGGTAAAAGAGCAAATTCCACAACAATGCTGAGGACTCACTTCAAGACCAAAGATATTGTTAAATTTCTGACTGTCCTACATAGAGTAGCATAGTATTATTAATGGTGACCAAATCATTTCAGATTATTAAAGAGAAAAACTCCTTTCCATAGTTGGTCATGGGAGGAGAAAGAAGGAAGTTTCTCTTAATAATTATCAATGTTCTCTTCCCATGAAAATATTCTTTTTTTTTTTTAAGTCCTTTGGGAAGTGTTAACTTCCAACCCTTAGAAATGGAGTAGGGGAGTACAAATGACATTAGCCCAATGACATTATTTTCACTCTCTCTAATACCACTGGATAGTTTCTTGGCTAGTAAAAGTCATAGCTTTCAAATTTTCTCAATGAAAAATTCTTGAATCTGACTTTGAATATACATTAACGTTAATGTATTGAACTATCTGCCCCTTTTGTTAGGTTAAAGCTAACATTGTCAATTTGAAAAAGACTAACACATTCTTAGTACAAGGTAATTTTTTGACTCTGGTGACTGACTATGAAGAAGGTCAAAAAAATCACTCCCCCCCCCCAAATTTTGATAATACCAAATGATTTTTCCCAAAAGGTGCTCAAAGAAGGAAAGGAAAATAGAGGTGCCATGGGTAGTACATATAATAATTTTGAAAGCCAATATTTCAACCATTGCCAGCCACCCTACAAAGAGTTTACTCACTTTGTTTTAGGTATGATTAATCATTTTGTGCCAGCTGATACAGACAGCACATGTTATCCTTTCTTCAAGGAGTTCACAGTGTGCTAAGGGAGATGGTGAGGTAATCAGACAATTCTAATTTTGAATTGAGTACTTTCCTCACTGCAACTCTACACTCCCCCAAAGAGTTGGACAAATTCTAGCTTTAGGAATCAGCTCAAATCAGCTCTTTAAATAGTTGAATCTGTAGCTGGAAACCACAAGATTAGGAATAAAACTTTGTTTAGACATCTTTGTAACAACTACTTAAGTCATCGGAAGCCCATAGAAGGGTGGAGCTGTGTTGGAGAGTCTGCTGCCAAAGCTTCTAGCTGATTTCATCTGTGTCATCAGCATTAACATCACACCTCCTTAGGAACTCGGGGCAGAGCTCAATTCTGACTTTTCACATTCGGAATGAGTCAGATGCAGAAAGTAATGTTTGTGTTTCTGACAAGGCATCCTTTTTTAGCTCTCTTATATCAGCATGCTATACCTTTTCTACAGCACTCCTCAGTGAGAATCACAAGGTACTTGAAAAACAAGACAGGAAGTAACCTGTCATGGAGTCCATCCACAGCAGTTGAGTAATATGTGAGGAAATATTAGGTGTTCCGAGTGTCCTCATCCCCTCCTCTCCTACTTTCATAGTTAAATCTTGCCAGTCCATGTATTTGATTTAACCACACCCTTTTCTCTGATGAAGAAAAGTTTAGAGAAGTTGGTTTTACTGCTCTTCTCAAGGGCACTTCAGCCTTTGTCTCCAATCCATGAGCCCTTCACTCGGGAAATTACTACTTTGCTTTCTTGTGTCTCATTAGAAGTTTTCCCTTAACAGTTTTTTTCTCTTCAAGATAATAACCTCGGGTCTATGAAAGGCTGCTCCAAACACTTGAGAATGTTTGAATACTGATTGAAAAGATCCAATGCACAAGAATCTCTTCAAAAGACACCAAAAAAAAAGATGTCTCCCAACTTCAAAGTAGACAAAAATATTGTTCTTCCTCTTCGAGTTAAAATATTTTCTTACTCTATCATGTATACAATTTCTATGACTATTACAAAAAGAGCTCAAATTTTATATCTATTTTAAATGCCTATTTTTAAAAAACATTTCTGAATATAAAGGTAAAATTATCAATGATCCTATACTTCAGAGATAATCAGCAATTGCTAAAATTCTGTTTTCTTCCTATAGTCCTATAATTAGCAGCTGGAAACTCATAGTAAAGACAATGAGGAATCAAATACTCCATGTTCCAAAGAAAGTTTAAATTATTTGGGGTCCAGCATTTCCTCATGGTCTTTGACCTAATTATCTCACACAACAACAACAACAACAATATGCTCCATAGACTGATGAGTGTATAAGCAAATTACTAAGAGGAAGAAAGACTGGGTCCGAATTAAAAAAATTGACTAGAAATGTGGTTCATAGGTCTCAAGGGGAGTGTATGGCTTTTTCTTTCCCTTTCCTTTGGGGTGGGAGATCGACTTTCCCAACCAAACCAGTGGAGGAAATACCAATGGTTTTGAGGGAGAAAGAAGAAAACTAACAGTCCCTTGGGGTAAAACCTTGCTGTTGCTGGGGCAGGGGAGGATTGAAGATGAGTAGTAAATTGGAAATAAAACTGAAATTTTAAAGCCAATTAAATTCAGTGGATGAGACTACATTAACTAATAACTGAAAGTAAACAGAAGCACTTATCTGTCCAAGATATTATTGAGAGGCAAGAAAGAGAAGTTTGAGCATCTTCATATAAAGTTTAATACTCTCGAGGCATCTTTTGAATTTAGAAAATATTATTTTGAGTTTAATAATTTGACTGATATTCAAGTTATTTAAATTATAAGTCTAAAAGCCTCATTAAGTTCAAGTTATAAATCATATTAGTCATTTATATATCTGATAAGTTTTAATAATAACTTTAAGGATCTGTAAATAATGTTTGGTCTCATTTATAAATGTAGTTAATTAGCTACTTTAAATATGTTAAACTGAATTTGTAGATATAGTATATTTTAATTCCTTTCTAATATTCAGTTGTAGGATTCCACAAACAGAATCTTTTTTGAATACTAAAAAATTCTTATATACCTTAAATAATTCTTATAATTTAATAAGATAGTGACCTTAAAATCCTCTTATATGGCTCAATACTTTAAATGGATTTCAACCTAAACCCACAAGTATTAATTAACCACTCAATTATATTATTTAAATTTAAGTTGTAAGATTATTAATCTGAGATGAACTCTACAAAGCATATAAAACACATGAAAATATATATATATGCAGATTCCTTATTATTATAAATATACTTATATTATGGTTCTTATCTTTTAAATCGTTCCATACTTAATTTAACATTTTCCTAGGATTAAAAGATGGACTATCGCCAAGAAAGACATTTACTTGAGACTGCCTATTTATGAAGCAAGACACCATCTTTGTTAATTGAAGTTACCTATAACCAGAGATTTTGGCCAAGTAGAAATCCTGGAGCCCTATATATCTGCTAAGAACAATTTTTCTCACCCACTTCAACTATATATAACCCTGAACCCTTCTTTGTAATATTATGATTTTTTTTTATTTTACTATTAGAAATATACAACTTCCTCTTAAACACTTGATTAGAATTTTCATTTTTCTTGCTCTCAATTTATGGACATGTATTTTTTATATAACTCTAAAGACATTTGTGCTTGATGGGATGAACAGATAAACAAACATATTTGTTTAACAACTAAGAGCGAAGGATTAAAATCTTTCTAATTGTAGATATATTGGTTTCTTCTAGTAGTTCTGTCCATTTTAACTTCATATGCTTTAAGACTATGTTATTAAACACATGTAAATTTTCAATTGTTGTATCTTCACAGTGAATTTAAATTTTAATAATTCCAAAAAAATGCTCTTTATCTCTAGCTTTACCTTTTAATATAAAAGTCTATGTTGTTGATATTAACAAAGCTATACATGTCTACTTTTGATTTGAATGTACATGATTAACATGGTATATCTTTTTCCAAGTTTTTAATTTAATGTTTCTATACACTTATTTTTTGATGTGTCTCTTGTGGACATAGTACATTTAAATTAACTTTAATTTGGTTAATTTAATTCATTTTTATTTAATATAATTTCTGACATGTTTGGGTTTAAGCTTAACATCTTATTTTTGCTTTTTTTTAAAAATTTTGTCCTGCTTGTTTTTATATTTCTTTCTCGTTCTCTTTTCTCTCTTATATTCTTCAGTAGATAATTCCATTCTTCTCCTATGTTTAGAAGTTATATAGTAGATTTCTATATTTTTAAATGGTGTACATTTTTCTAAGACTTGCTAAAAGTCATACAGTCTCAACATTTGTGGAAGGTCCCACAAAAGATAAAGTCTTTTGACTGCCTATCCAATGACTTTTCCAAAAACACTACATTATATGTTTATGAAAAATTATTTTTACCTGCCTGGAATACCTTGAATCCTGGAACCATGACTCTGTTCATCATCCTACATCACTTGTATACAGTAGAAAAGCAATAAAAGTATATGAAATTTAATTCAAAGAAATGTACAATCGATTGGCCTATACTAAGCAATTTATACTTGCCTATTTTTAGATGGGGTTAATGGAATTCATTAGAAGTATGTTTGGCTCAGGATTATCCAGATTATCTGGAACCATGAAAGTACTTTTTTTTTTTTTTTTTGTCCAATGGTAATGGACAAAAAAGGAAAAAAAGTAATTCAAAATTACTGCTACCAAAGCATAAGTCAGAGAAAATCAAGTTGAGGTTATTTTATTCATTAAGACTCGATGCTAACAATAATAATAATAATAGTAATAATAATAATAATAAGCATTCCATTTCAAATTTCAGAGAATTATCATGGAAAAACATGTTACCTACCACCCTAAGTCTTAATGAAAGATACCATTTCAGAGGATCAGCCCTATTACAAACCAACTCCTCTATTAAGCCCTATCAATATGAGGAAAGAACTTGGTAAAAGAGGTTGTTTGTGGCCATTACAGGATTTATTAAAAGAAGCTCTTCCCTACCTAATCTTAGAGAAATTTCTTTCCCCATATTCAAGAGAGAATTACTATTTAAAATTTGAAGGTGCCAGTAACATGGGAAGACTGCTATTTTATTCCATGGCTGGACATCTGATTCACCAGGAAACATCTATTGTGCTACTGGATGCAGTAGAAACAAGACCTGAGGAGAGATGACATAGCAGGAGACTACCAGTGATGAGTGGAGACAGGAAGGATTGCCATCCTTTGTTCCCAGTCTTGAGGGATTCAGAAAATAGTTCCACATAGGCATGTACTCTAAGTATAGACCACAGAGTGTTGAAGAAATTAAGAGCTACACAACCAACATAGCAGGTTGAGAATGGTATATCAAAGCATAATATCACCTCCTAGGAGTCAGCAAGAAGATGAAGCCAAATCTCATATCACCAAGGACTAGGGAAGCTGCTTTGGGGAGAGTTCCTCATCAGCAAGGCATGAAAGAGTGACTATCCATCTTCTTAGAGTTCATGGACAATGAGTTAGAACAGGCACCATGTTAATCTAAGGGCAAGACTGCAACATTGCCAGTCATAAAGGCAAATTGTCTTATTTTCTTTCTCCTGTTCCAACACCTGGGAAACTACTGCCAGGAATAGAAAAAAGGTAAACTACCTGAGAGACAGCCTGTACAACAATCATTCTCACTCCAAGACAGTAAACTTCCAGCACAAGTTGGAGAGAAAAAGACCACTTTGGATATAATATGAAATGGAAGCTTTAAGATGAAAGTATTGGATTTCAGAAACTGATACAAACCATTTAAAAAACCAGGCCTAGATATCATGAAGTGGGCCACTCTCCTATACTGAGGACAGTTATTAAAAAAATTAAATGCTTTCAAATTTCCACCTCTAGCAAAAGAAAGTGAATCAATAATTTGATTGTATATATATAAATGCAGCCCTAAAAGATTATAAATTTTATCCTTCTCCAGTCTCTCATTATCTATGTGGTTCTTAAATCAAAATTGACCAAGAAAGAAAAGCAGGTTTCTCAAATTTCTTCATTGGTTACAATCTTAGCTATGACTAATCTTATGTAAAACTTCTCATCCTGCTTTCAATCATGCAAGTTTTGTGCCTTTAACTTACCCTACCATTTACAACCTCTTTTAGCCCTTAGACTCAACATTTGGCACAACTTTCCTGGATGTGACCTTTCGATTTTCTCTTCAACTGTGATTCATATTTTTCCTTTAGTTCCAGAGCCATCAATCGTCCTGGGTCAACATCTCACCTAATTTGGCTTGACATCTGGGCTCCAGGCTAGAATGCTACTCCAGGCTTCTAAAGGTTCCATTAGTTTTGATGTATACCACCAGGTCTAAGGAGTCCTACAACGCTAGAACATTAAGAGTCCTCTTTCACCAAAGAGACAGCCTTCTTGTTGCTCTTGTTCTTAAATTTTAAGTTACTGTTTGAAACTCTCTTTAGTGCCCAGATATTTCTGTACCTAAGAAGTCATTGTTCAGAAAGTATCAGCCAGGGTTAGCCCCATTAGGACTAAACTCTGTTCAACATTGATAGCTACTCAGAAACATGATCCAGTAGAAACTCAGTTTTATAGTTAGTCAGAAAAGTCATTCAAAGTGAATATTTAATTGAGAACTTTAAAAAAGTAACTTAAATATTAGTTTTAACTAAAAGCAAATAAAAATATAAACTTATTTACCAATCTTACGATATAGGGCCATAATTTTTGAGTATAGATCTGCTGCTTAAAGTTCTGCTTAGTTTTTATTGCATAAATAGCACCCTATGCATATGTGGGGATAAAGGTACATGCTGTGAACCTTAAACTGCTATAAAAAATAAAGTTAATTTTAAAAATATATTACATATGCAATAAATAGTTGCAATTATAAAGTATGCAGCCTTTTCAGATTGGCTTCTTTCACTTACTAGTATGCAATTAAGGTTCCTCCATGTCTGTTCATGGCTTGAATGCTCATTTCTTTTTAGCATTAAATAATATTTCATTGTCAGGATGTAACACCATTTTTTTATCCATCCACCTACTGCAGGACATTATAGTTACTTTCAAGTTTTGGTAATTACAAATAAAGTTGCTATAAATATCTACATGCAGGTTTTCATGAGGACATAAGTTTTCAACTCCTTTGGGTAAATACCAAGGAGTACAATTGCTAGGTTATATGGTAAGAGTATATTTAGTTTTATAA
>NW_006492031.1:1249664-1272845 GCF_000325575.1 Pteropus alecto | reverse complement strand
CTATCAGCAGTGAATGAAAATTCCTATTGCTCCATGTCCTCACTAACATTTGGTGTTGTCAGTGTGTTCTGAATTTTGGCAATTTTAATAGGTGTGTAGTGGTATCTCATCAATGTTTTAATTTGCATTTCCCTGATGACATATGATGTGGAGCATCTTTTCATATGATTATTTGCCACTTGTATATCTTCTTTGGTGAGGTGTCTACTAAGGTCTCTGGCTCATTTTTAATCAGGATTTTTGTTTTCTTATTGTTGAGTTTTGTATATTTTGGATAATTGTCTTTTATCAGATATGTCTTTTGAAAATCTTTTCTCCCAGTATGTGGCTTATCTTCTTCCTAATCTCTTGACATTGTCTTTTATGGAACAGAAGTTTTTTGTTGTTGTTGTTTTTGTTTTTATAATTTTAATGAAGTCCAGCTTATCAATACACCTTTTATGAAATGTGCCTTTGGTGTTGTATTTAAAGGGTCATTGCCATATCCAAGGTTATCTAGATTTTCGGGTATGTTATCTGCTAGAAGTTTCATAGTTTGTATTTTACATTTTGATCTGTAATCCATTTTAAGTTAATTTTTGTAAAGGATGTGAGATTTGTGTCTAGATTTTTTTTCTATTTCTATGTCCAGTTGTTCCAGCCCCATTTGTTAAGACTATTTTTGCTTTATTTTATTGCCTTGGCTCCTTTGTCAAAGTTCAGTTGACTATATTTATCTGAGAGTATTTCTGGGCTCTCTAATCTCCATTGATCTACTTATCTATTCTTTCCTCAATACCACATTGTCTTGATTACTGTAGCTTTTTAGTATGTCTTGAAGCAGAGCAGTGTCAGTCCTCCAACTTTGTTCATCTCTTTAACATTGTGTTGGATATTCTGGGTCTTTTGTCTTTCCATATAAACACCAGAATCATTTTGTTGATATCCAACAAGATGCTAGGATTTTGATTGAGATTGCATTGAATCTATAGATCAAGTTGGGAAGGACTGACATCTTAACAATGTTGAGTCTTCCTGTCTATGAACACAGAATATCTGTCCATTTATTTACTTCTTTTTGATTTCATTCACCAGAATTTTGTAGTTTTCCTCATTAAATCTTATACATATTTTATTAGATTTATACCTAAGTATTTCATTTGGGGGGGGGTGTTGCTAATATAGATGATATTGTGTTTTTAATTTCAAATTCCACTTGTTCATTGCTGGTATATAGGAAACTGATTGACTTTTGTATATTAACTTGTATCCTGCAACCTTGTTATAATCACTTATTAGTTCCAGATTTTGTCAGTTCTTTTGGATTTTCTACATAGCTAATCTTATCATTTTCAAACAAAGGCAGTTTTATTTCTTCCTTCCCAATCCATATACCTTTTATTTTATTATTTCTTATTGTATTATCTAAATTTTCACGATGATGTTGAAAGGAGTGGTGATAGAAAAGATATACTTGTCTCTAATTTTACTGGAAAGCTTCAAGTTTTTCCTAATTATATATGATGTTGGTAGGTTTTTGTAGCTATTCCTTAACAAATTGTGAAAGTTCCTCTCTATTCGTAGCTTACTGAGAGTTTTTATCATGGTGCTGGATTTTATCAAATGTTTTTTTTTTTTTTTCCTGCACTTATTGATATACTTATGTGAATTTTCTTTTTTACACTGTTGAAGTGATTAAATCAATTGATTTCAAATGTTGAACTAGCCTTGTATACTTAAGATAAATCCTACTTGGTCGTGATGTATAATTATTTTTACACAGTGTTGAATTTAATTTGTTAATATTTTGTTAATATTTTTACTTGTGAGCTCATGAGAGATATTGGTCTGTAGTTTTCTTTCCTTGTGATATGTTTGGTTTCAGTATTAGGGTAATGCTGGCCTCATAAAGGGAGTTAGAAAGTATTCCCTCTGCTTCAATTCTCTGAAAGAGATTGTGGAGAATTGTTATAATTTCTTTCTTAAATGTTTGGTAGGATTCATCTTCACACCCATCTGGGACTGGTTCTGTTTTGAAAGGTTATTAATTACTGATTCAATTATTTAAAATAGATGTAAACCTTTGTGTTTTTATTGAAGTATGATTTTTGGCAAATTATGTCTTTCAAAGAATTGGTCCATTTCATCTAGGTTATCAAATTTTTGAGCATATATTGTTCATACTCTTTCTTTCTTTTTCTTTTTTGTTCCTGGCTTTATTAAAACATAATAGACAATTAGTTGCTCGTATTTACATTGTACAGTTCAATGAGTTTTTTTCAATTATAGTTAGTATACAATACTATACCAGCTTCAGTTGTACAGCATAGCGATCAGAGATCCACATAACTTGCAAAGTGATCAACCCCACTAAATCTAGTACCCCACTTCTCCTTACATATTTATCACAACATTATTAACCGTCTTCCCCATGCTACACTCTACATCTCCATGTCTATTCTGCAACTATCTATTTGTACCTCTTAATCCCTTTGCTTTTTTACTGTCTCCCCCCTTAATTGTCCCCCCCATCGAGTAGCCCTCAAAATATTCTCTGTATCTGTGAGTTTATTTCCACTTTTGTTGTTGCTTTTGTTTATTTTGTTCTTTAGGTTCCCATGTATGTGAAATCATGTGATATTTGTCTTTGTCTATCCAACCCATTTCATTCAGCACAATACCCTCTAGGTCCATCAAGCAACATCTTTCTTCATGCCTTCTTTTTATTCTGTGTGTATGTTTTAATCTGAAGTGAGTCTCTTGCAGGCAGCGTATGTAGGGATCTAGTTTTCTTATCCATTCAGCCACTCTATCTTTTGGTTGGAATAATTAATTCTTTTCTACTTGAGGTACTTATTGATAGGAATGTAGTTATTACCATTCTTTATTCATGTTTTTGATACATGTTTTTCTTCTTAAAGTCCCTCCAACATTTCTGGTAATAGTGTCTTTAGCTTATTTTTGTCTGAGAAGTTTTTTATCTGTCCTTACACTCTAGATGAAAGCTTTGGTGGATAAAGGATTCTTGGTTATAGATCCTGGGTTTTTATAAAATCAAATCTTTTGTGTCAAACCCTTCTGTTCTGCATAGTTTCTGTCAGTCTTATGGGTGCTCCCTTGTAGGCAACTAACTGCTTTTCTCTTGCTGCTTTTAAGATTCTCTCTTTGTATTTAACCTTTGGCATTTTAATTACAATGTGTCTTGCTGTGGGCCTCTTTGGCTTCATCTCTTTGGGGACTCTCTGAGCTTCCTGGGGTTGTATGTCTATTTCCTTCACCAGGTGAAGAAAGTTTTCTATCATTATTTCTTCAAAGAGCTCCTCAATGTCTTATTTTTCTTCAGATACTCCTATGACACAGATATTTTTACATTTAATAGTGTCCCATAGCTCTTTAAATTATTATTATAGCCTTGGCTTACTTTTTTCTTGCCATTCTGATTGAGTGTCCTTGCTTTCCCAACCTCTATATAGGTCATTTGATCCTCTTCTTTATCCATTCCGTTTATTTCATCTAATATACTCTTCATCTCAGATAATGTGTTCTTCATTTCTGACTGGTTCCCTTTTATAATTTCCATTTCCATATTTCTATTTTCATGTCTTTGCTAAATTTCTCACTGACTTCATCTACACTTCCCCTAAATTAATTGAGCATCTTTATAACCAGTGTTTTGAACTCTGCATCTGTGAGATTGCTTGATTCCATTATTCTGAGATCTCTGTTCTATTCTCATATGATTTCTGCTCCTTTGTTTTCCCATTTTGTCTGTCTTTCTGTGTCTCTTTCTATGTATCAAGCAAAGCTCCTAAGTCTGTCGGTCTTATTAGTATGGCTTTGTGTAGCAGGTGTCTAGTGGCACAGTGCTGAGAGGGGTTCAGCTGCAGATCAAGTTTAGCCCCAGCCTGTGCCCCCTCTGAGGCTACCTGTTAAGATTCAGCAAGCAATCCACAGATGCTGTGCTTATAGTTGCCTCAAAAAACCAAACCAAAAAACGAGGCCCGGTGCCACCAGTGTGGAACGTGGAGCTGCTCAGCAAGGAGCACCTGACTCGCTGAGAATATACCTGGATATGACTTGGGTGGGGCTGCAAGTTCAGGGAGGCAGAGTTTTAGGAAATCCTCTGGGCTGAGCGACCTCTGTTATCTAATTTGATGATGTCTCAGCTATGGCGGCCCTGCGTCAGCACACTAGAAGTGGGTAGACTCAACAGAGGAACAATGGATACCAACAGCACTTCTTTCCAGGAGAGATCCTCACCTCCGGCCCTCGCTCCGACAACTCACTGTCCCCCTGTAAGTCCTTGGTGCCCTCCGCACAGCTGAACTGGTGCTGGTACTCAGAGCGAGCAGGTCCGTCACTCTGAAAGTCCACTCATGGACACAGCCCCTTTAAGAGGCATCTGCAGCTCCTGGCTGCCGCTGCCACAGCCTCTGTCACACTCAGCAGTTTGGGACCAGGAAGCTCTGTGTCTTTGCCCCCTCCTACCTTCTCCCGTTGCAGGGTGATTAATTATTTCTCTCCCTAGTTTTAGTGCTTTTCTTCATCTAGATCTCAGGTGATTTTCCTTGCTGTTTGCTTTGTGTCTCTGTCACAACTTTATATTGGTTGCAACAGGGATAAACAAAGCCTTTATCTATGTCATTTTTCCCTCATACTATTTCTTTACTAATTCCCTTAATGTCCATAGGATCTGTAGTGATATCTTGCTTTCATTTCTGATATTAGTAATTTGTGTCCTCTCTCTTTTTTCTTAATTAGCATGGATAGAGTCAAATAAATTTTATTGATCTTTTCAAAGAACCAGTTTTTGGCTTCATTGATTTTTATCTCTTAATTTCCTATTTTCAATTTTATTGATTTCTCTTCTAATTATTATCTAATTATCTAATTTTTCTTTTGTTACTTTGGATTTAATTTGCTCTCTTTTTAGTAGCTTTAAGGTGGAAACATAGATTATTGATTTTAGATTTGTTTTCTAATCATTCAATGCTATAAATTTCCTTCTAAGAGACTGCTTTTATTGCATCCTTATTAAAACAACTTTTAATAAGCAGTTTTTTTCATTTTAATTTAGTTCAAAATATTATTTTAAATTTTTCCTGAGAGTTCTTCTTTGATCCATGTGCTATTTAGAAGTGTGTTGTTTAATTTCCATGTATTTGGGGATTTTATACTTATGTTATTGATTTCTAGTTTAAATTCCTTGTGATCCTAGAGCAGACATTGTATAATTTCTTTTCTTTTAAATTTGGTAAGGTACATTTTATGGCTCAGAATGAGGTCTATCTTGGTGAGTGTTCTGTGTGAGTTTAAGAAGAGTGTTCATGTGTAACCTGCTGTTGTTGCATGAAGAATTTTTAAAGCATCATCTACAATCTCCAGTTTTTGTTTTTTTTAAAGTGAAGCCAAAACAAAGATGTTTATAAAGTAAGATAAGTGCAGAATTCTATGTTTTTAGATTTCTTAGTTAATCTGTTAAAATAACCTTTAAAAAATAATCTTTTAAAATAACCTTTCTTTATTGAGTCTTTTGGAAGTATTTCAACTTTGTTTTCCACATTCATAATCCATTGCTTTATACAGTATCAAATTAAATTGTATATTTATAATTGAAGTGTAACTGGAATAAACAGGTTTAAGAATAAACTTAGACAATTCTTAATGAACTCATAATTTTTCTGAGCAGAATTGCATAGACTTACTAAGAAAAAGCCTAGTATTTACGAGTACTCACTTTTCAATGAGCATCAGTCATAATATCTTTCAGGAGGAATAACCCAGCAAGTCAATTAAGTAGAGGTATGTTAAAAGAGTTCTTACTATACACAATAATATTAATATTCTTTATTATTTATATTATTTATTATTATAAAATTATTTATACCATACAGTATATTATCACATGCATTACTAGACACACAAATATATCACTCTTGGCAAATACTTTTTTCAAACGTTTACTAAATGTAAAATGATATTCAAACCAAATTATAAATGTCTATAGTTATTTCTTATTCTCTTTGCTTCACTTTAATCTTATTAGAATTGGGGTATCTTTAAAACTTTGATCTTTCTCCAAACAGTTTACAAGGAAACAAGAAGAATCGAAATGGCAAAAGGAAAAAAAAGTGATAGTATAATAACAATTAATATATGTAAAAGAAATTATGTATTTAATTTCTAAAAATCAGGAAAGGTTTCATGAAAGATAAATGAGCTCTCTATACTACACTTTGAATAAAATAATGGTCATTTATGATTTCAATAACTAGGGGAAAGTTGAGAAGGAATGGCAGTTTCTCAGGGGTGAATGTTATAAACAGAATATAGGAAAATATAGAGTGTATTTTAAAACATAAGGTATGCAGGGCAAAGAAGAAAGGAAACTGAGAGGGATGGTTTGGAATCAGGCTGTAGAGCACAGCTCCAACAGCCTAGGAGGGAAATTGTAAGAGCCCAAAAGTTCCATTCTAGAAAGACAGCTGAGTAACTCCAGAAACTACTGGCATAAATGTTATCAGGTTTAGATTTTCTGAATCAAACTGAAAAAGATTTATCTTTTCTCAAGCTGGTGATTTTAAGTTCCTGAAACCAGAGCCTCAAAGACAAACAGAATCATTAGGAAGATGGGCCACCCATTGCAAAGGTGTGAAGCCTCTAGCCAGGCCATTTATTCTAGTCATGTTTTCAGGCATAAGACAATTGTTTGTGATGAAAGTTTGGGATTCCACAACAGTGTAATACAATATAGATAGTGTTGTTAAGAAAAGTTTGTTTTTATAGCGATCAAGCTTTCCAATAATTAAAGGAGTGATCAAATGGTAGTATTTGGAGTTACTTTTGGTATAATTTCTCAGTGGATTATGTAGATGAAATATCCTTCTTTTCATAGGATATTTTAGAATTTGGTTTACTATAAAATATGAACTCTAAAGTTAATAAACAAGATGGCATTTGGTGCCAAGGATTAAATATTTACCGATAAAATATACAGTGATGAAAAAGATTTCAAATAGATGATAAATGATATGGTCAAAGTTCTATATTAAATATAATTTTTACTCGAGAAAAAATAAAACTTAGACCAAGGGAAAAAGTTAACTCATTGTTGTGGATCCTGAGGCTGAACTCGTGAAGATCACCAGATATTACTTTTAAAAAAATAAGTAAATGACAGGTTTTATTTAATCTTTGAAATGATTCATTTGTTTCATGAAATAAAGAATATTAATATCCCATACTTCACTCAGCCATGGTTGATTCTTTCTTTCACAGGCCTCTTGCAACTAGCTTTTTCTATTTCATCCATGCTATCTCTCTGTAGTAATCCTATGGCACAATGATTAAGAGAATATGCCCTACAGCTAGTCTGTCTAGGTTCAAATTCTGACTCTGCTAATTCCTATTTGTGCTATTTAACTTCTCTGTTGTTCAATTTACTCACCTACAAAATTAATATATTAATACTACTACATCATAAAATTCTATACAGATTATATTAATAGTAGGACATTGTAGGTATCTATATGGTATATATGTGTGTGTATATAGTGTATGTGTGTGTGTGTGTGTGTGTGTGTGTGTGTGCCAGTCCACTAACACATGGACTTTTTTCAGCTGACTAGGTCAGTTCAAACCAGCATTGTTCAAGGGTCAACTGGCAGTTAGGAATCTACTTTTGCAGAGGGCTGACATAAGTTATATGCAAATGTTGGGCTCAGCCTAGCAGTAGGTTCCCCTAACTCCCATGCTGTTGAATGGTCAACTACATATATGTATATCACTTAGAACACAGCCTAGAAAATAGTAGTTTTCACATTATTGTTTTTCATTTTCCTCTTTAATTGTCAAAATGTCACCCATCTTTTAAAATCTAACTTAATTTTTTTAATGAGCTCTCTTGATCAGGGCAAACGTTCCCTAAATATGTGTAACCTCTTAGGCCTGTACCTCTGTTTTAAAATCTAATCACTTATTTTGCAATGTTTCAATTTTTTAAAATGATTTTCCTAATACATAATTCTCCTAGAGATAGAGACAGGAACTAACTTTTTAAAAAATCTCTTTTAGCTGTATATACCCCTAGAAAAGAATGATATCAATAGTGTGTGCCACAAATTTTTGTGTTTATGGAGACTAGTATTTTTTTTTCTGAAAACTGGAGAAAGCTCCCCATCCTTTAGCTTAGATAGTAAGAGAGGTGAGTATATGTTCCCTATGTGTTAGCTTACAGTTGGTCTGAATAGATCTGCTCTTGACAAACTGTCAGTTAAGATGAACGGATGGACCAACATGAGACCTGAGGGAAAAAATTCCTGCAGAATAAAAGAGAAGAGTTTACCTCTGGAAATGATTTACTACACAAAGTGGAAGCAACTTTTAGAAGATATCTGTTTCACATTATGTGTAAGGCATAGGAAAAAAAAACTATGAAAGAAGAATGCATTGGGATGAAAATCCAACAGGCAAGATGCTGATGAGGAATATAAGTCAAGAGAATCATTATGTTAGAGAAGTGGGGGTGGGAAGAGAGTGGGAGGAGAGAGAGAATGAGAGAAAGAAACAGATACTGTGATACTACTCTGAATTTTAATTCTATTTCCTTTAAACTCCATGTCATAGAGAGAAGCTAAGTGATTTTCTGCCATCTGAGACTTATGTTCTTAATTAGACTCATTTATGTAACAACATTAAGAACATGCAACTGGTGGAGGCAATAGAAAGAAATGAGGAACAGTTGAAGGTCAATGCTTTGCCTGGGTAAACAGAGATAATAAGAATGGCTTAGTGTTATGTTCTCTTCTTTTTCTTTTTCATTATGAAGACAAGAAACCATTTTTAAAAATCTCAGTATCATAAGTCATTATCAAGAACATTTTAGACATGTCCTTGCTTCAGGATAGGTAGGCCTTCTTTTAAGTCATATCCAAAAGATAACTTTCTTTATAGGTCTCCAGAGAGGGAGATTCTGGTTATATAAATAGGTTCTATAAACGGAACTATTCTGCCAATCATATTTCCGGCTGAAATCCTATATTCTGCAAAGAGATTTTCCCAATAAGTTAAAGCAAGATACAGATTTGTAGTCAATATCTCATAAAAATCACTAGAGGGAAAGTTATAAAACCTGAATTTTAGTTCCATCCTTTTCTGTTAATTTCTTCAGCAATTCTGTCCAAACCACCAAACTTCTGGGACTCGGTTTCCAGAGCCTGAAAAGAACAAGCATAAGCCTTATCTCCCAAAATGAAAATGAGAACAACTAATAATTCATCAGCATTTTTAGGCAAAAGTTTTAACAAAGCACATTGGGAGAAATGCCAGCTTAGATGACTGTAGAAGTTTTGATTAAGAGTTTGCCCACATCTTAAATAAACACATAGTGATCCTCCTTACCACCTAGAATAATTTTTCCTTGAATGGAATTATTACTCAATGAAAAGACAAACACTGAAATTTGAAGCAATGTTCTATGCATTGAAATTAAATCATAAGAAATAAACCAAGAAAATGAAGAGGTAGAAGAAGCAACTCCTTGTTGCCTGTTGCTTCTCCTTGGTTCACAAACTCACAATTATTTTATGCTATTTTACAGGTTCTTCTCTCAGCGTGGAGTGAACTTCTTACCATCACATTGCCTCCTAGTAAATTCCTCATCTATCTTCAAATACCTCCTTCTCTATGAAACCAGTTCCAGCTCCCTCATCATTGCCCTTTTGTCATAGCTGGCATCTCTAATTCTATTATAGCTCATCTCAGGAGGCAACAGCACTAGCCTGGAGCCAAAATCCCAGGCTTCAAATTCAGACTTTCCCTCACTTGGGCAGGTTATTTAACCTCATGCCTCATCTTAATTTGGGACACTAATAATTGCTTTCTTGGCACGGTGTGGTGAAGAATAAAAAGACAATCTGTGTCCAAAGCTTTATGCAATGTGTAGGACAAAATACTCAAACAATAAATTGCTTACTTTTGCCACATTTTAAAAATTTCTCTATTTGGATATATTTTGTTTATCTTTGTTTCACAGCACCTAGCATGGCACCTAGTACAACATGGGCACTTAAAATATTTTTTTTCCATTTAACAGATGAATATGTACAGTGTTTTATGCTTTAAAAAGAACTTTCTTTGATGTGGTCTCATTGGTACTTTCCACTAACCCTCAGAGAGTAGCGAGAAAGACCCATAGTTCCTCCTTGGAAGAAATGCCTTTCTCTGTCTCCATATACAACTGCCAATCATGGGACACCTTCTGAGCTCAAAGATGATCACAGGATCAGAGTGGACTAAATAAATTATTTCTGGTGATGTTCTAGTTTGAAGAAACTACCAAGGGACATAAAACAGATAGAGATTTTTCAGTCAATAGTAGCACTGCTAGAAAAGTTTACCAACTCCTGGTATGAAATTCCAGAAGCTGCCCTTATTCAGTCTTTTATCTTGTGTTTCAATTCTTTCTAGAAAATGTTATTGAGTCATATTTTATAGCAGATAGAGCACTGAACTGGGCATCACTAGCCCTGAGACCATCTCTGCCATTAGTAACTGTGGCCAAATCTCTTCCCCTTAGTCTGAGCTTCAATACCTATTGAGTATAAACAGGTGGTAACCTGTTCTGCTTACCTTACTAGGTTGTTGAGGGCACAAATGAGATGATTTTTGCAATGAGACCTGTAAACTACAAAGCAGAGAAAAAGCAGTAGTATTCCCCATTTTCCAGGCAGTAGATCACTTCCCTTGGTGTAAAAGGTAAAAAGTTGAGTTAGACTCAGCACACTGCTGTTGGTCAATACCTAGTAAATACAAACTGTCTCTCACTCTTGCCAGGTTCTCCACTTATGTCCTGAACATTTTTTTATTTTGACAATCTCACAGTCTACTTCCTGACCTATTGCTGATCTCTTTGGCCCCTAACCTCTAAACATACTGCCTGTCTATAGTTTAAAATTCTCTTCACATAGTTGACATTTGATATTGCTCCTCTAGGACTGCTACCTTTGAAAAATGAGTGTGGCAGGAACTTTGGCTTTTCTGAGTACATATGTAACAAGGGTGGGCCTATAGACTCAAGACATAGGCCAGCCACACAGTCAAATGAGGAGCTGTTCTTCTGGTCAGATTCTGACCCACGCCCTTTTATTCTCCTTGCTCAGAATATGTTTTTAAAAGCATTTTTTATTAGCCAATGCTAAGTCGCAATGACACAATCCAAAAGCAAAGCATGGGGACAGTTCATACTGGGAAGTGTTATTAGCTTTCTCTAGCTGTATTATTTTTTATGTTTATGCTGAGGAAATTCTCATGAGATCAAATCACTGGGAAATGTTTCCAGAGCTCAAGCTACTCTTTTTTGTGAGATAACACTTAATGAGGAGAAACAGAATAGATACCCTGGGGCAAATATTTCACCGGCTATTGGGATTGTGTTCCCTTTACCTCTCCCAAACTTTTTTTCCAGAACCTTCTTTGTCTTTAAGGGTTTTACCCCATTTCTGTTGGAGTTCATACAAAGTGTCTTCAAGGGCCTGAGAGAAAATCTACAAGTCAGAGGTAACCAAGGCATGAGGATAAAATCACAATATTTCATAAGGAAATCTATCAAAAGGTAGAATGAAGGCTCAAGAAAATTTGCTCTGGATATCAGGTAATTTTGTTCTATAAGTCCTATTGACTAGTTTGTTTTCATGAGATAAAAGAGAAAGGCAGTGGAAGCCCTGGACAAGCAAATGCAGAAGCAACTATCAATGCTGACAAGTCTTCCCACATGTGGTCTCAGAGACTGCAAGCTCAACTGCACTTCTCCAAGGATCTCCTTACAATACCAGTCCTCCAGCTGTCAGCAGCTGTGTGCCTTCTAACTTCTCACAGCTAGCTTTTCAGATAGAAATGGCTTCTTTCTTCTCTAAGATAGTTTACCAGAAGACATTGTTTTGGATGTACAATATGTTAAAATGTATTAAAAATGCAGCTATTAAACTAAATGAATTGCAGTGTTGAATATTAAGGTGTGCTTTGCCCAGTGCATCACAAGTAAGAGGTACTCACTCAGTGAATGGCAGATTTTTCTTTCATTTCTTTTTCTCTTCTATTTTTTTCACGCTGAAATGAAGAACAGTTGGAAATACCGTAAAAGCATTTTTCCTGGGTGGCTCTAGACATTTCATCACATGTGCTCATTTGTGCTTGCCTAGTGTACACATGTGTGGGTGCCTGAGTTTGATGAGGAAATTACCTGAAGGCACAAATGCATCTGAAGGTATGTGTGTGAATACATAAAGCATGCCTTAGAATATTTTCCTAATGTCAATCACACATATTTTAAATTCAAAGTTCAAGACCCTGTAGGAAGAAGAAAGGGTTTTAAAGGACTTTTCCTCATGAAAATAGACTGGAAAGTTGAGTTTCAAGCTTTTATGAGGTAGGATGGGATGGTTCAAGATAATGACTGAATTGGAAGTAAGTAATGGAGCAAACAGTGATTCACCTTGTTTTCCATTTTCATTTAAATCAGAAGCTGTTGCTTTCATGTGTTCTTATTGACATACATTTTCATTATTGACTTCTTGTTACTTTGAAGCTTACATGCCCAGAGAAACCTCACAGCATAATCAAGGGAAGTTTGTTGTTGTTGTTTAAAATGTTTTAGATGCTATAAACTTTCAACCTGCTTGTTTTTGAAGGTTAAGTTCATGTGTATGCTAGGTTGTTTGTTCAGAGTGTAATGATTCTAACAGACAGTGGTGGGAAATTTTGAAATATGCACTTATATTTCTTCTTTCTACTTCCCCCTCCTCCATTTCCTTATCCTCCTGGAGAAGGAAACTTGTTGACAAGTTATGATTCATTTGTCCTTCTTTTCTCTGTTTTTTCTTCCTCCCTTCCTTTCTTTCTTCCTTCCTCCCTTCCGTCCTTCCTTTCTCCCTCCCTTTATCTCTCCTTTCCTCCCTCTCTCTCTTCTTTTCGCCCCTTTTTTTCTTCTCTTCCTTCCTGCCTTTTTCTCATTCTCCTTTTTTTATTTATTTCCAGAGCACTGGCTTCTGTCTTGTGACACAATCTCCCTTTTGCCAGATTATATAAATACCAGGCAGCTTGTTCACTGTCCTTTTGTGAAACACCTTCTTCCAAACAGTGTTTTCTCGCAGATTTAACTCTTCAGAAGTAGTTGAGCTCAGGGGCACTTACAAACCTAAGCATCACGAAAGAGAGACACAAAATATCCTGTTTGGCAGAATCACAGCTCACGCCCCTCCCCCTCAAATAAATAAATAGATAAATAGATAGATAGATAGATAGATAGATAGATAGATAGATAGATAGATAGATAAACAAATCTCACCAAAATCCTTTTCAAATCTGGAATTATTTTTATGCAACTGAAGTTCAGATTGTTGAGTTGTTCCTTCAAGCTTCCTTGATCTTCTCCCCTCTCAGAACTTTCTCTGTTGCCCACCTGTCTTCCTCACAGCAGAGAAACACAAAACAAAGCCAACTAAAAGAAGAAAATGGATAATGTAAAAAAGAATTTGAAAACCCAAGGGAAAACAATAAAGCATTTTGAAAATTAGGAGTCAGGTACGAAGCCCAGAAATAAAGTGGTTAATATTTTCCCCGCCTTGCAAATGCTTTGTCTTTCTGAGTCACTAGCTCAGGCTGTGAATTCTGTTATCCCTGGTAGAGCCCCAGTCTGGGTGGAGTACACCTACATTCCTTCATTGCCCTGGTGGGAAGGGGGAGTTACAGGGGACTCAGGAGAGGAGGAGGTAGGGCAGGCTTTGAGGATTGTCAGACACACAACCCTGCTCTGCACCACAGCTAGGAGTTCAGCCTGTTCGTTTTTTAAAGTTTACTCAAAGTCACAGAGTTGAAATGCCTGAATTCAATGTCACTTCTCTCACTACATGCTCAGCCAAATGTCTTTGGCTTTTCAATAGACCTAACCTCTTGGCACTATGGAGTCTTGATGTTTTGCATTCTCTTTTTTCAGATTTTTAACCCTCAACTTGCCCTTCTCCGACTTAAGCTTTATAAGTCACTCAAATACCTTACTTCCTAAAAAGAGATCCTTCCTTTTTATTTCCTTCCTTCTTTCTTCCTTTTTTCCTTCCTTCCTCCCTTCCTTCCTTCCTTCCTTCCTTCCTTCCTTCCTTCCTTCCTTCCTTCTTTCCTTCCTTCTTTCTTTCCTTCTTTTCTTCCTTTCTTCCTCCTTCTCTCTCCCATTATTTTTGCTTTCTTGCTTTCTTTTACATTTTTGGTAGGGAACAAGGAAAACAATGGAGGAGTACTTGGAAACTCTGCCTAGGGACATATTTCCAAAGAAGGTGGTTCAATGTGAGGAGACAGTATGGATGATGGCTTAGCCACTTTGCCCAGAGAACAGAATTCTCTTTTTCTACAGCTCTCCAACTCCTTTTTGCTATATTTGTTGAAGTAGCTTCGGAAAGCTACAAACTAATCTTTATCCCCCGGCTTGTCCCAGGTTTTGACACTGAACAGTCTTCAGATGCTGCCCTTGAGTAGCAAAATGGGTTTATTATCTCATTTTTGTCTTTAATATTGGGTTGTTCTTTTGCACCCTTATAAATGTACTTCTGGAGACCTCCTGGCCAGTGTTTACCATGGCCAAGTCCCTAAGTTTACTGACAGCTAGGGCAGGTGTTATTTTTTTTTAAGTTTAGATACTTTTCCTAGCTTTGCCTCCACTTTTTAACCATCCTAGGTTTCTTTCCCCTAGAAAGTCCAGTGGACATGCCAAAGTTCATAATCTTAGTAAAGAGCAGAGCAGCAGTAAACACTTACATATGCACCACATTTGCATGCACACAGAGGTAGTGTCTCACTGAAGACAGTGGATGTGGATCAATTATTGTAAATGAACCAGCAAGTGTGATTTTACACATATAACTATCTTTCACAAATCTGACAAGTTGTGAAATCATAGAATTGATCTAATAGTTTTCTTGGGGGAAGGTTGTTTATTTCTGTTTTTGTCATTATGAAGCCTGAGTTTACCTCTTAAACCTCAAGTCAATCTTTCTAGATTTTCATGTCTTTTCAGTAAGAAGCTCTTTCATGGAGTCTATCTACAACTAGTTTGTTACATTCCATTCTTTATGCATACTATCAATAGTTATTATTATTGTACTTATTAAGCACTTTTTATGTATCATGTTATGTTCTAAGGGCTTTATACACACTATCTTATTTAGTCTTCTAAATAATCCTATGAAGTGAGTATTATACTAATTAATTTTACATATATGGAAACTGAGGCCCAAATAGGTTATGTCACTTGTCTAATGTCTATGGCTATTCACCTGTGTCTTCAATTATCTTGTAAGAAGAAGAACATTTTCTTTCTTACCTTCTGTCTTCAACATAGCATATATTACCAGCTCTATACACAAGGGATACCATATTAATATTAGTGTATGTCCACTTCCCAAGAAGAAAATTTTAAACCAAAGAACAAGAGACATCAAGGCAGGTTATATTGTGATTCCTTCCAAATTTTCTCTTTTTAGAGGCCCACAGTCCCCTCCCTGAATGGTGGTGATTCTGCAAGAAGCTAATAGAGAACTTTGTTGTGCTGCAATTGGGGATTACAAACCCAAAGATATGAAAGTATACATACAGACATTCACCATCCTCTGTAAGCTAAAACTATTGCCTTTCTCATGACTCAAATTATGAACCTCTGGACTCTATGTGAGAAATAAGAAACTTGGTTGGTGTAGTATATCTGAGGGAGACATCAAGTCAAGCAAACCCTGGATGTTTACTTTATTCCAGAAACCAGCACACTGATTCCATGTTAAATAGCTTTTTACGCCTAGAAACACAGATATCACTGGCGTTCAGTCTATCTGTATCTGAAATTTCTCTTTCCATCCCCCACTTCATTGGTCAGAACGATATGATCAAAGAAAACACAGAGTCAAGCGAATCTTCAGAACTTCAGAGTTGAGTGGAGATCTTACTATTGTGGTCCCTATGTTGTGCCAGTTTACTGGAAGCTAATAGTGGATTCCTGAACTATGTCTCAGATTTCTGTCATAGGCTTCATTTCTAGCTCAGGCTCCAAAGAAGCCCCGTACATTGTTCTTCGGTCTCAGGTGAAAGCACTTGCTGCAAACCACAGTGGCTAATTAATTTAGTCTTACTCCAAATTAATAACTGGTTTCATCTATTATCAGAGTCTACTGAATGCCATGGTTAGATACTGACAACCAGAAAGAGCAGAGAAAAGAGAAAAGCCTTCTCTGGAAACACTCAGTTATTCCAGGAAAAGCTCTTCTAAGCAAATAGTCAATACATATAGTGCATTTTGTTGGAGCAAGAGTCAGAAGAAACAGAAAAAGATACAAGGTAGTCCTAACACATGGGAAGTTTCAAGACTAAGATGGTAGGATGAGCTGGTAGGAAAAACAGGATGCACCATAAAAAGACATTGACCACAAAAGAAACATGATTTTAAATAAATTAATTAAAAATAAATTAAAAAGCATAAGCTATCTGTCTCTTATCTATCTACTAAGAGATGAAATCAGACTATGACCCAAAGTATGGAGCCAGGGTGGCAGATGGATCAAGCAGCTTATTTCATCACCTTGGCATAGCTTTCTGGTCTCTTCGATTTTAATAACCCATATAATTTCAACAGGGAAGAAAATAAACAAAATGTTGCCCTTAAAGAGTTCAGACTATAATTTTACTGCTCTCTCTCAGTACAGTAAAAAAGGCTAATAAGGTCATGGTCCTACATTCTCTGACTTCACCTACTCATACTCCAATGTTTTTTTCTTATGTCCACATGGAATCTCTTTGCCATGTTTCCTTTCAAGGGTTATTTCCTCTGGGCCTCTGTGCTCCAGAAAGCTGATATTTGAGGTACAAAGTGAGCCAGACTTACTCAATGGTCAGTTCCCTTCTAATCCCAGTTTGGAGTCTTGTGCCTTCCCCATCCCTATTTCTGACTTGCTTTCCCCTCATCCAATCAATGGCACAGAGGGAGACATTTTGAGCAGATCTCAAAATAGAATCTCAAGGAAAAGATGCACTGACCTTGAAGAGAAGGCTACAAAAATAAGAAAATAAATTAAAACAGGAACTATGATTCAAACCCACTGAAAATTATATCAAAGGAAAGTCTGGAAAAGTTGAGCAAAGAGAACCCACAAGCTCTGAGATAGACAAGTAGAGAGGAACATATAAGTTCTTGCTCCAGAAATGCTGGTTGATTTTACTTGTACTAAAGCATGAAGAAAACTTTTTACAAGACCATACTGGAGCTTGAGAACACTGGTTACAAGCTCAAGCTCTGCCTGATTCCTAGCTGTGCCTCTCACAACTAGGCGATCCCAGGAAGCTGTTGAGCTGTGGGTTACTCTCTGTAAAGTAGGGATAATCACAGTTCCCTTATAGAAATATTTTGAGATTTAAATGAAATCATAACATTAGCATTTCGATGGCACTTATTCTGTGCCAGGCACTGTTAATTAATTAATTTGCCCAAGGTCACACAGCTAGAAAGCAGCAAAGTGGCGATTAGAACCCAGAAAGGCATGCTTCAGTCTGTGTTCTTATCTATCGTGCTTCTCAAAATAATGCTTACAAATCACTCAGCCCAGTGCCTGGCATGCAATAATAGTGTTGTAAATATCAGTTATCATTTTATTATCATTATTCATACACAGGGTATAAAAAATCTTTTTGTCAACAGAGATTAGAGGAGGAAAAAGCAGTTCTGGAATGCAATACCTGGAGCTCTGGATGCCAGAATAGTTTTTCTGGGAGAATTTAGAAAAGACTCACCAGAGATATGTTGCTTTTCCCTAGAGCTGTATCTAGCTCAGACAACTTTTCTTGGTTTAGTACCATCATCTCTTCTGTTTGCCAAGACTGACTTAGAGCTCCAAATCTCAATGGAGAATTATATATTATCCTCACTCTCTCGTTTTATAAACAAGTAAATTGAAGATTCAAGTTATAGTATTTTATTACAGAAGATTTATTAATTAGCAACAAAACTAATACCTGAACAAAAGTCTTTTGATGCTCAGTTAATGCTCTGTCTTAAATCTATAGCCAATACATACACCAGATTTCTAGATTTCACAATTTTTTGTCCATTGTCTGCATAAGTGCAGTTATGTTGGCCAAATAAGTGATTTAATTATAAATCTGAAAAATATGGTACAACAATGATTCATCAATGGAAGACAGTTACAGAGCTTCTCTCTCCATTTACTTCTAATAGCCTGTGGGTGAGGTAGATGGAAGATGGTGATGCTTAAATCAAAAGGTCTCTAATTACTTACCACAATCTTCTTGGTCTTCAATGGTCTTGAGATTTGGGGACCTGTTTGCCAAAGCTGACACCTAAAACCTCACATTAAATTAGGGTGTTTAAGTGCTCCAGAGAGGACATGAAACACTGAAATCAGGTAACTCCTTCCACTCCCCCAAGAAGATTCTTTGCTTTTAAGACTCCTTTTAAAAGCCAGCGAGTTTTCTCTGATCCTCCTTAATAAAGTGTCCCAGTAGCAGTGCTCCTCTTCCTTACTTGAAATCTGTGCAGTCTCATTAAATTTGATGTGTCGCAGGGGGCTTGGATATGTGAAAGGGAGGCTGTGGGAGCAGAACTGGAACTTGCCAGCTTTACTAAGGAAATATAATTCATTATGGCTTTTCAAAATGGACGCCCCTCTGGCTTTCTGCTCCATTGATTATTTTCCCCCTTTGCAAGTAACAACTGAAGGGCCAGCTCAGCCTGAAGATTTAACCCTTATTAACAGCTTTTTAAATGAAAGATGCTGTTTGATGATGAGACAGGAATTTTCGTATATCCTCAGTTAAAGAAAACCCAGAAGAGATGATTAAAGATGAAAGTATGCAAATGTCTGGTGCTAGGCTGGCAATGTAGCATCTATCTCCATCTAAGGAGGGCCTAGCACTACTATTAAGAGTTTATACAAATAATGTTCTCCTACTTTTCCCATATTAAATATTCATGACCTACTCTTTCCTCCCTTTCCCCCTTTGGAATAGTAATGGAGGAAGGAATATTAGCTGTTCTTTGTGAAGTGATGAATACTAGGACAATAGCAGACTGCCGGCATGTTGAACACTGCTTCCTCTGAAGGATTGATCTGGTACAGCTAGAACGACAAGTTTGGCTGCAGGCTTCCTTGAGACCTGGGAGTGAAAATACTGATTTGCTTTAGTACTCCTGAGCAAGGCTAACCTGTTCTGGGAACAGAGTCTGCAGGAAGAAGACAAGACTCACCATGTAAATGCAAGCTTTGCCTCTGTCCATGGGGACCAGTGTATGCTGGAACCCTATAAAATAACCAGGAAGCCAAGTAGCAAGGTCAAGGGCAGCGCTTTGATGAAGCGTGAATGCAGATAGTCCAAGATGTGGCTGCTTATTCAGCCTCTGTTCCTGTTTTACCTAGAGCCTCCTAACTCCTCAGATTCCCCAGGTCCCTAACCCTATGCACAAGTAAGGGTGTTGTCATTGTTCTTCCTCTAAACTTCTCCCTTGAGGGAAAAATATGGGGCGTCACACTGGGTATTACAGACAAAACAAAACCTACTTACCCACTGGGGAAATGAACCATGGAAAAAGACAATTTGAGGGAAGGGATGGGGACAATGTAACCCCTCCCACAGTAAAGCCCACTTTGTTTAGATTTTTGTCTACCCCTCCCAAATCTTCTAACCATCCTCATCTTCCCTTAAAAGATAAATAAAATAATCCCCAGAATCATGTCATATTCTTTAAGAAATGCACACAGATATACAGCTATGAGGAAGAATAGCATCAAGATGGCTCTCTCATGCTTATACTCTATAAATTTATTTTCCTGACTTGCAGAATCTAACTCAAGGTATCTAAAGAGAAACCTTCTATGACAGAAACAAAACAAGAAAGGACTAAGTGAATCATGCACTGAGGGCCCTGGCGTTTACATATTAAGTGAAAGAGGATTTCAGCTCACTCCTTTCTTATTTTATTCTCAACTGAAGTGCATAGATTTTTTTTCTGGAGTCTAAATTTCATCACAGCAATCCAAAGTGCAAAAATCTTGGTATACCCTAGTTTTTACCCCATAAGGAATAATTCTTATTATCTCCCTCCCAAAGTCCCAAAATAGATAAGAAATATATAGAAAACATTACTTCCTTATCTATCCATCTCAGTTCACTTAGATGACTTTTAAGCAAGTTTTTTTGGGGGGAGATTCAAAGTATAAACAGAGTTTGTTATAAATAGGGGTTTCTTCAAACTGTTTTAAAACAAAGTTTTAAGTATTTACCGTGTCAGAGAAACTTATCGCCAATCTGTGCTCACCATGGAGTGGAGAAAATTGGAAATATAGGCCTTCCACTTTTTTACTAATTGACACCATCAGGGAAATGCAAAATAATGAAGCACTAGGAAAATAAACTATACATTTCCAGTGTATGTCCTGTCCAGTGACAGATTAAGATAGGCAAGTGCTGTAAGAGCTACCAAGAACTTTCAGATTGAGAACAAGTGTCCAAGCACAATGCACACTTGGTTTCAAACTCACTTGTAGGTACAGGGAAATGTAATCCCTGTTTGTTCTGAGAAGCTTTTCCTTTCTAGGACATTCAAGCCCTGCTTTATGAGTATGTACTGCATTCAAACCCTGCTTTATGAGCATGTACTTTATGAGCTAATGATATGGAAGAAACTTGCCTGCCAAACAAGAAAGTTACTCCCACAGCAGTAAGAAGTAATGTTTTGTAATATGGGTGCTTCAAGAAGTATTTTACTCATCTACACCTTACACTCCCCACAGCGAAATAGTTCTCTGATCCCTAAAAATGTACAAAATGATAAAGGTAAAAGTGGAGACTTGGGAGGAATTAAAAATTTTTTCTATTATTGAGTACTTAGTATGTCCTAGGAATGTGCATAAGAACTTTATAGATGTTATCTCATTTAATCTCTGTAACAACCATATAAATCAATTACCTTTTTTTGTTTTTTCACTATGGATGAAGACACTGAGGACCAGATGAGTTGGGTAAAATCTCCAATGTCTAAGGGGCTCAGCTATGACAAGGATCACAATCTATCCAATTTTAAAACCACTCACTTTCTTTCCACTATACATGATTGTCTCTAATTGCAAGGGTCTTTAGAAACCATAGAACCAAACACTATTGAAGTCACAAAGGGATTTTGTGGGAGTAGAAACAAGAATATTGATTCTTACTCAGTCTTATTTCCCATTTTAGCAGAGTGACTAATGCTGTGTTTGCTTCAAAAAGTTTGTTTGTCCCATTAAACTTCTAAAATGAGTCTAACATTCTGTTACAATTTTTAATGCAATGCCATATGCAATCAGACACAAGACATACTATATAACAAGGATGACAGTAAAGAAGATCCATTGTATGGATCAATTATTTCAATAAATATTTATCTGTTTCCACCACACTACAAAGCTTTTAGGGTAAAACAAACAAACAAACAAACAAAACAAACAAACAAACAAACAAAAACCAAAAAAACTAATAGTAATCCATACAGGCATTTCAGCCTGGCCTCCTATCCCCACTCACAATAACCTTTGCCTACCTTCCACCCAATCACACTATTATCATCAGGAGCAAAGAAGGCATTATCAAAGCAAAAACATATATAGACAGGTATTCACATAATACAACAGAGGGGGTAGTTCAAATTCCCACAATGAAGGTAGAATGCCTAGTTACCAGTCTCCTTCTCTGATCAATAACACAGGTCTACAACCTTACCCTGGCCACATACTCAGTCTAACTTCTGCTCTGGTATCCATACTTCCAGTCTAAGCACAGACACCACCCACCTGTCTTCTTCCCCTATTTTTCCATTCAGTCAGCCCCATCAAAACCAGTTTTCATTCCCCCATCATATTCGATACAACCTTCTCAACTAGTCTCTTATTTTGTATCTTATGGGTTTTTGTTCTCTTTTTAATGAGAAAACTCCTACATAGCTGCAAATCCTTACACTAACATTCTTTCTGTTACACTGTCTAATGGAAATATGGCATTCCCTTCATTATAAATAGCTCTCAAACCTCTTTCCCAAAGAAGCTGTTTCTTCTTTCCTGACTCTAATTCATAAGTCACACTTTCTCTCAACCTCCCTTGCAGAGCATTGTCATGCAGCCTTTGAACAAGAGCCCTTCTTCACAACTCTCTTCCCTCATTCCTTGATATAGTCTTCTGATTCTTAATGCCTTGAGCACCTGTTCACCTGAAACTTCATCAGCACACTAAGCTTTTACTGATGATTGATGACCTTGACCTCTCAGGATCTCAACCTCCTCAACATCAATGGCCTTCATCTTTTTTCTTTTTCTCACAATAAGGCAGTGGTTCTCAAAGCCTGGTCTTTGGACCATTAGCATCAGCATGCTATTTATCTGGACCCTGAAATTTGTTAGAAATACAAATTATCTGGCCTTATCTTAGACCCATTGAATCAGAATCTTTAGGGAGTGGGGCCAACAATCTGTGCTTTAACAAGCCATTTAAGTAATTCTGATGCACAAAAGTTTGAGAACCACTAATGCAGGAAATGGCCACACCATAAATTATGTCATCCATTGGAGCTTACTCCTGTAAGTTCTCTCTGTTTAATCTCCTTGTCATCACTTCTTCTACTCCCTCAATTTTGCTAATTTAATATTTCCATGGTCTGGAGGTCTAGAGCCTTCACCAAGTCTGGGCCCTGGTCAGCCATTTGTATGGTGCCTCTAAGCTTTCAATTGCCACTTAACTTATTTCTCATAAATTTGAATTTTTAACAAAAGCTATGAAATTGTGCTGATTGAATCCAAGCTAGCTCTTTTATCTGGACCCTTGCTGCTGATTTAAATCCATATTATTCATTTCTTTTGGATTTGCTAATTTATTCTTTACAATATTTTAACATTTACCAACTTTCTTCAAGGCTGACATTACCACCTGTTTTTTCCTACTTTTGGCAGATGATCTTGACTTTTTCTTCACTAAAAACAAAGTCATTGAACCTAGTTCTAGCAATTTCCATCCACTGCTCTCCAAATTATCTCTAAAGCTGCTCCTCCTGACTCTGAAGTAGAGGTGAGCATCCTCCTCTGTTATGCTCTGACTCTTCTTCCTCATAACTCCACTAGAATCTCACTCTTCAGG
>NW_006492031.1:1237520-1249647 GCF_000325575.1 Pteropus alecto | reverse complement strand
AGGAATGCCAGTGAAGTATAAGTTCTCTAAGAAAAGAAGTTCAAGACCATATTTTGCCAGAAGGTAGAGGAAATTGTCAGTGATTAATAGTGTCATATGACAGAAATAGATCCAAGATAATGAAACTTAGGAAAGTTTATTTTGTTGTGGCCATTACTAGATAATTGATTTCAAAATTGCTGTTTCTGTAGACAGATGAGGACAGAAGACAGATTGTAGGAGGTTAAAAGAATGAAGTAAGCATGTAAGGGGTATATAGCCCACTATCAAAATAAATTTATTCATGTGGCAAAAGATGAGAGTAGAAATATAGCTGAAGTGACTGAGGATTCAATGGGCAGTCTTCTCTCAACCACTAGTGAGATTTATGGTCTATGCAAAGAGAAAGCAGCCAGTAGAGAAGGACAGAGTAAAGACACTAAAAACATAGGATAATTGAAAGATAAATGTCTTGTAAGGGACAGAAAAACATAGATTAGAGAGCAAAACTAGAGGTATCTATTCACCAGGACTCTTGGCTGCAAGTGACAATATACCTTCTCAATGAACTTAGGCCAAAACAAGAATATGTGGATTCACACAACCAGCAAGAGGAGGAGTGTAACTGAAGATGGCTCTACCCAGAGATTTGACACTTCCAGGATCACTGTCTTGTCTCTGCTGTGCTCGACAAGTATGTATCTTCCATACTCTTTCTCATGAAGATAAGCATAGGCTAGTCCCATTCCATGGGCTACTCCTAGTACATATTTTTCTTACTTTTCCATCACAAAAAAGTTTTCTCCTTGTTTCCAGTTAAATGCTATAAAGACTCTTATTAATCCAGTCTGAGCTTTGTGTTCAGACTGATGGTTGAGGAAAGGGAGAAAACAGAGTATTAGGGTCCATGGTCCTCATTAGAAAAACATGCATGGATTAAGGAGAAGCTCTTCTTCACTCTCCCACAAAAGCTATGGCACTTTCACCAACAAACTAGGGAGAAATGAGGGCATAAAAAAACAACCAATGTCAAATTGTTATGGCTAGCCTTGGATAAGAACAGAATCATCTTTTCTGACACCAGGATGGGTGTGTATGTGTGTATACATATATATATATGCATCATATATAAATATATATTTATTATATACATGTATATATATTTTATCTGTATGTATATATACATATATAATGTATTATAGTATACATGTGTGTGTGTGTGTGTGTGTGTGTGTGTGCGCGCGCATGTGTATGTGTGTATGGTTATATGGTTACATGAGGTATGTCACAGGCCAGGAGTTCTCTGAAAGCAGATGCTGAGACAGTTTGGTTTGTAAGATATTTACTGGGGATCAACACCTGTTAAAGGAAAGGAGAAGCTATGTTTGGCAGAGGGAGAAGTGAAACTGTAATGCAGACCTCCATCAACCCAGGAAGAGCTCTAGAGTGAGTGTTGCTAGTCAGAGTTGTCTTGCATCAGATAGAAATGGCTGGACCAAAGTACCTGAGCCTTTATACACCTTTGTTATTTAGTAAATAGATGTGGGCTGCTCCACGAAAAGCATAATCTTAGGTGAGAGCATACTCTCTATAGTTAAGGCAGCCTAGAAAGACACTGACAGCTGAAAGCTACTCTCTGCATTTTCCCAAACTGGGTAGCAGGTCCTTCCTTAAAGAGGGATCCAGATGGTGCATCTCTATGTCTACCATACAAAAGTAGAAGAATGCAGAGCACAGAGGACTTTTAGGGAAGTAAAACTATTCTATATGATACTGTAATTGTGAATAATATCATTATACACTTTTCTAAACCATAAAATGTACACCAAGAGTGAACCCTAATGTAAACAATGGACTTTGAGTGATAATGATGTGTCAATGTAGGTTCATTGATTGTAACAAATGTGCCACTCTGGTGGAGAAAGCTATGCATATTTAGGGGCAGGAGATAAATGGGACATTTCTGTAACTACCTCTCACTTTTTATTTGATCTTAAAACTGCTCTTAAAATAATGAAATCTATTAATAATAATAAAAACAAAAGATTTTTTTTGCAACAAAAAGTTATAACCCAGGCCACAGATCAGAGTGTGGTCATTTTACTATGTCAGTGCCAGTATGGGAGTAGCAAAGGTAATTTAGGCCAAGCTTAGCTGCAATGAATCTATGGAAAATAAATACCCCATTCTAATATAGGTATGTGTAATGAATTAAAACTGCAATAAATTCTGTGACACAACACTCATCAAGAGGTAGAGTCTATTTTCTCCTTTCTTGGATTGAGGCTTCCCTGTGACTGTTTTAATTTCTAGAGTATGTCAGAAGGGGTACTATGTTATTTCCAGGCCTAGCCTTTAAGAGAACATGGTATTCAGGAACCCTGAGGTGTTAAATAAGAAGTCCAATTATGCTTCTGGAGAGGTCACATGAAGAGGCTCTGATATTAGTTGGAGATGAAGAGGAATCCAGCTAAGTTTCAGACTTCCAGCCATCCTCACCAAGGTTCCAGGCATGTGAGTGAAGCTGGCTTGGATTCTTCAGACAAACCTCCAGCTAAATGCTACCAAGCAGCCCAGTTGACACCAACCAGCCATGTTCTGACTTAATATATGACAAAATTGTGTGATATGATAAAACAGTTGTTTAAATCCTCTAATTTCAGGGGTAATTTGATATGCAATAATAACTGGAACAGTATGCACAAGCAGAATCAAGGACATGGCAAGTTCTGGAAGCAGTTAATAGAAGACTGAAGAGGCACAATGCAAGGACAGCCCAAGGAGAATCAAAGATGGACAAAGACTCATAAATAAGCAAATTGGTGAAAGCAACCTGCGATAAATCTGATCTGACTTGTGCTGGGATGAACATCACTGTCATCCAGACTTCTAGTGAAGTAGTAAATGAGATAATCTGCTGATGTTAATACTAGAAGAAAATAAGACAGTCACTTGGAGAAGACAAAGAAACTTTAAAAAACTATGGAGCAACAATGCCAAGAAAAATGCAAGGCATGAATAACAAGGTCACCAGCAAGGGCCCACTGATATCAGATGGCCTAGATGTTATTCCATGTCATCAGCATTTTAATACCCTCTCACGTGATGCTGTGCCACCAAGAATTTTGATTGACTCAGTTGTGGTAGATACCACAGCAGGTCAAAGGAGTGAGGATGTCAAGGGATTGAGAGATGTAGGGATGAAAGTAGCCTAGTTGCAGTAAAATGAGTGAATAAAAAGGCTGAGGTTGTTAGCATCTTGCTAAATGTAAAGATCAGCATCTTAAAGAGTGTTGTAAGAGTTCACTTATCATTCATTTATGTATTCAACAAATACTTAAAATAAATAATATTGGGCACCTACTATGTGCATGTATAATTCAAAGCTGCTTGGTTTCCATGCCTGAGACTAAGAAAGAATAAAAATAAAAAAAAAATGAAATATTTAAGTCTACTTAAGCAAAGTTGAAATTAGAAGACAATATGATCTTCTGCATCATCCATGGGATTGAATTATGTTTTCATTGCCATTAAGAATAAAGGATTTACCACTTCGTAATTATTTCAATGCATTGTAAAAGAAATGGATATAAGGACCCTGTTTGGTTCCCAGCATAGGGTATATATCATATTCATATCATATCATATACAATGTATCATATTTAGAAGAATTTTAAATAATTTTCTAAAAGCTCCAGACAACTTTACAGATGATAGAGAAAACCTGACTTCTGACCACTGCTGTATAATCAAGAATAAATAAACTTTCTGTACTTCAGTGTAATTATCTATGGCAGATAATGATCTTAACTTGACCACTCCTGTTCTGAGCTATCATTTTATAAACACTTATTGACTACCCAAGTATGTGCTAGATGTTAGGCTGAGCCCACAAAAAACAATGATTATTAACACATGTTGCTTATCTTCAAGAAAAGCTTGGTTTAGTATGAGGCATAGGCCTGTAATCAGTTAATCACAATAAAACATGCCAAGTGTTAGGATTATGTACATGTACTGTTCATAGAATGTGTTCAACTAATTAGCCATATTGTAAGAGGAGGAAAAGAAGTTACACTGATTGAATGCCTACTATTTGCTATATACTTTGCATATGTAATCTCATCTATTCTTCACTAAACTTCTACAAAGTAGGTATCGCTTGCCCATGCGCTATGGCTCAAAGAATAAGGTAACTTTTAAATACCTTGGTAGTTATTTAAAAGTGACTAAATAAGGATTTCTCTCTCCAAAGCCCATACTATTTTATTTAATACACAAAGCATCTTGGATATTTTCCTAATACTCAATATCTTCTAGCCTCATAGGGTATTACATTTTTTTGTTTATGCCTATTTCTTAGACTGGATTATAATCTTTTGAGAGTAAGAATCTTGCCTGACTCATCTTTATTTCCTCTTATGCATGCTTATAACATATTAGCTGGTCAACAAATATGCATTTTATAACTTAAAATAAAGTACAAGTTTAACAACAAGATGTTTCCTAGAAGTTCATAATTGGCTTTAACTTATTATTTGTAAGACAAAAAGTGAATGAAAGAGAGGTTGTATGAATGACTAAATGAAAGCATGAATGAAAGACAAATGTGCTCTTGTCTCAGAGAGTTTGCATTTGATGTCTCCCTGTCTGGAAAGGTTTTCCTGCGAATTGTTACATTACTTGCTCCCTCAAAACTTTTTCAGTTCCTAGCTCAAATGTCACCTTATTAGGATAACCTTCATTGTTGACTCTAAGTAAATAGCATCTACCCCTCTAGCTGTTACTTCTATGTCCTTACCCAGCTCCATTTTTTTTCACAACATTTACTTCATCTAACCTGTTATATATTTGCTAGTTCATTCACCTTCACTTCCCCACTAGAGCTCATACCTAATGTGAGCAAGACCCTTTTCTGTACTGCAGCCCCAGTGTTGCAATGCTCTATCTGTGAATGAATAAACTTGACTATTAAACATAGTCATAGAAATCAAATTTCTTCTTACCTTTCCTCTTGTTTAGCCCGAAAAATCAAATTATATCAATCCTTTAAACAGTATTGTGTTCTCAAAGTGTATTCATTCTACCAAAAAAAAAAAAAATTATGAGCCCAGTCAAGATGTCGGAGTAGGTGAGCACTGTGCTTGCCTCCTCTCACAAACACATCAAAATTACAACTAAACTACAGAAAAAACATAATTGAGAATCATTTGAAGTCTAGCTGAACAGAAGTTCTACAACTAAGGACATACAGAAGAAGCCACTTGAGATTAATAGGAGTGTGGTGACTCGAAATGGGCTAGACCTATACCTGCATGTGGCAGTTAAGGATCAGGAGAGATGTCTTGGCTGAAGAAGTCCTCCTTCAGGAGTGATGGTCCCAGCCCCACACAAGGCTTCTTATCCCAGGATTCCAGTGACAGGAAGAAAAGTCCCAACAACTTCTGGCTGTGAAAACTAGTGAAGATTGTGGCTGAGTTAGACAGAGGGCTGTGAGCACGCCACTACCTAATCTTAAAGGGCCCATACACAGACTTACTCACTGATGAACTCACTCTGAGCTCCAGTGCTGGGGAAGCAGCTCAAAACGCTCCAGAGACATATGGGAAGGAACCAAATTGCCTGGCTTCAGGACAAGGGCTGAAGGAGTAGCATTCTCCCAGATAGAAGTGCTAGCAAAAGGCATCGTTCTCTTGTTAAGCCCTTCCTACCGCCGGCATTCAGACCCAGGCAGCTGCCATATCTGAGTCTCCTGGCTAATACCACTCATACTGCCCTGGTGATTCCCTGAGACCTCATCCCACCCAACTCGGGGGCCCACCAGTGCCAGTTCCAGTGGCTTTTCCATATAAACAGCCTGTTTTAGCTCATGCTTCAGACTTTCCTAAAATCTCCCAAAGCTTCACAAAATCCAAATAAGCAGCATCTTGCTTTGGCATGTCTCATACCTCTTGCTGAGCCGCCCCAAGCATGGCACTAGTGGCAGGCAGCCTTGATTCTCAGCTTAGCCTCTCCCAGGCACCTTCAAACCTAGCACAAGTAACAGCCATCTGCAGATCACTTTGTAGCTTATACCAAGTAAACCCAGACAGGGCACAAGCAGGGGCTGATCTTGGCCTGCAACAGAGCTCACTTTCCCCTCCAAAAGGCCCAGAACCAACACATCCAGAAGCCAGCTTCAGACCACATCAGAGAACCACCCAAACACCTCTACAAACAACACACCCAAAGGGGAGACTGGACAGGCACCAGAGCCCTGCTAAAGCAAATTCTGCTCCGTAGAGTCAGCTTCTGCACAACAACTCCTTCACTGTAGTTACAGGCAGTCCTCATGACCAATCAGCCTGAGGCTCAATCCCTCCCATTAAGATGCCAACAGCAACTAAAGCTCAACTATGATAGGAAGGCAATCCACACAAGGGATATACCTAGAGCACCCAGCTCAGGTGACCAGGGAGACTGCAACACTGGGCCCCACAGGACACTTATATAAGTTTGCTGTAAAAAACTGGGACACATAGCAGCTCTACCGAATACATAGAAACAAACACAAGTAGGCAGCCAAAATAGAGAGACAAAAACCATGTCCCAAATTGAAAAAAAAAAAAAAAATAGAACAAAGCTCCAGAAAAAGAACTAAAGAAAATGGAGACAAGCAATACACCAGATGCAGAGTTCAAAACACTGGTTATAAGGATGATCAACGATCTTAGTGAGAATTTCAACAAAAAGATAGAAAATATAAAAATGGGCTAGAAAACATAAAGGTGAACCAGTCAGAAATGAAGAACACAATAACTGAAATGAAGAATACATTAGAGAGAATCAACAGCAGTTTAGATGAAGCTGAGGATCAAATCAGTGATTTGGAAAATACGATAGCAGAAAACACCCTGTGAGAACAACAAAAAGAAAAAAAGAATAAAAAAAAATGAAGATAGTTTAAAGGACCTCTTGATCAACATCAAGTGTATCAATCAGTCATATCAGGGGTGCCAAAAGGAGAAGAAAGAATGCAAGAAATTGAAAACTTATTTGAAGAAATGATGGAAAACTTCCCTAAGCTGGCTAAGGTAATAGACATACAAGCCCAAAAAGCACAGAGAGTCTGCAAGAGACTCACCTCAGATCAAAAGACACACAGACTAAAAGTAAAGGGATGGAAAACGATATTTCATGAATATAGAAACAAACAAACAAAAACTGAGGTAGCAATATTTATACCAGAGAAAATAAACTTTAAAATAAAGGCTATAACAAAAGATGAAGAAAAATTCAGTGATCATATTTCTGTTTATTTATTTCAAGAAATCCAAAACACTGCTTTGAAGGTACATGTGAATCCATTTGTTTATTGAAGCATTGTTTACAATAGCCAAGATATGAAGGCAATCTGGGTGTCCATCAATGGATGAATGAGAAAGAGGAGGTGGTACATATATTAAATGGAATGTTAATTAGCCATAAAAACAAACAAACAAACAAACAAAAACAAATGAAATTTTGCCATCTGTAACAACACTGATGGACCTAGAGGGTACTGTGCCAAGTGGAGTAAGACAGAGAAAGACAAATGTCATATGATTTTACTTATATGGGGAATCTAGAGAATAGGATAAACGAACAAACAAACAAACAAAAACAGAAATAAGCTCATAGATACAGAGAGCATTTTGATGGTTGCTGGTTAGAAGCAAGGATGAGTGAAAAGAGGAGGGAAATAAGAAGTTCAAATTGGTAGTTAAAAATAGTCATGAAGATGTACAACATGGAAAACACAGTAGTATTGTAATAACTATGTATGGTGTCAGATGAGTACTGATTTTATTAGCGTGATCATCCTGATCACCTAGTTTTGGGTATACAGCACAGTGATTAGATATTTATAATATTGTGTGTCAATTGAAATTAAAATATTAAAAAATATATTTTTAAAAAGTTATGATATTGCCTTTTTTTTCTGTCTCTGTGTGCACACACAATGGGGTTTTGTTAAGATGATATGTTGCTATTTTCTCATCTGCAGAATATGGAAATAAAACAAAGCCGTGTCCATTCTCTTCTCAGTAAATTGAAAGGTTAAATGGTGTGCTTCCCACCTACTAACAGGAATGTATTTTGACTCTTCGCCTTTACTTTCCTCCTCTTGACTGCTAGATTTTGGTGGTGGTTTGAAAGTAAAGTGATGTATTGTTTTAGCCACTGTGATATTGTAAAAAGAAAAAGAGGAAATTGAAGGTTAATGTTTACTTCATAGATAAACAAGATAGGTACAAACAACTCAGCTCAGGTTTTTCCTGTCTCCTGCAGATAACTCAATCACATATTTTCACTATAAAAAAAGGCCATTCACAATCTTACACAGGCTTTTTGTTTGTTTTAAAGTACTTGTCTCAAGACAACATTGAAGCATAATATTTAATAATATTCATTGCAGTGGAATTTTATCTTTATGATAATGTTATTTATGATGGCAACCAATTTCATTCCCCAATTCTCTCTGTCTCTAATTACTCAGAAAACCATCCTAACATTGTGATCTTTAAGTGTAGGTCCTATGTGACTAGGATGTTAACAAAATTTAATGCAGAACCTTTGGGATTAAAATAAACTATAAGTTACTGAGCTCACACTCAAAACCAAAATAGTAATAATTCTTTGTATGATGCTCCACATTTATCATTTTATCATCATCACCCTCTGTGTTAAGAATAAGTCAGAATTGGAATTTTCCCCAAATTACAGATGAGATTTCAAGAAGGCCAACAATGTCCTGTGGTCACACAGCTAGAGATAATAAAGCCAAAACTAAAGCCTGGGTCTTTAGATTCTTATGATGTCTTCTACTTGCTCTAAATAGCTTAGGAAAACTGAAATGGTGCCATGAACCATGACTTTCTTCTTTGGACTCTAATTTCTGGATCTTCAAGTCAATAACATGTCACAGTTTGGACCATATCAAAAAAAGTAAGGATTAGTGGAGGCAATTCATAATGACAGAAAGAGTGAAAATCATACCCCTAGAAAGCCAACTCAAGACAGTGACTATCAGGAAGAAAGTCAGAATCATATACTAACCAGAAGGAAGCAGAAGTCTTCAAATAAGCCTGCCAAAGCAGCTGATTTCTGGTCTGGCCAAGCACTTACTCTGAAACCTTCATAGATTCAGCAATAAATCATTGTTTCCCTTAAATTCTTTTTCTGCAATAGAGTTATTTACTTTATGATTAATAGTTTCCTAAAAACATTCATATAAATGTATTTCTTTATCATCTCTCTCTCCCTCCCCTTTCCTCTTTCCCCTTTCCATCTCCTACATCCTTCTACTCTCTCTTTTTACCATAAGCTTTTAATCCTCAGTTTTGCTTAGAGTATTAGTATTCTATTGTTACATTTAAAGTTACCACAAAATTAGCATCTTAAAACAACACAGATTTATTATCTCACAGTTTCTGTAGGACAGAAGTCTAGGCATGGCATGACTTGATTCTCTGCTCAGGATCTCACTGGACTGAAATCAAGGAGCTAGCTGGGGCTGCAGTTTTTACCTGGATTTTCTTCCAGTGTTACTGGTTGTTGACAGGACTCGTTTCTTGAGGCCATAGAACAGAGATGCCCATTTTCTTGCTAGCTGTCAGTCAGGGATTACTCTCAGTTCCTAGAGACTACTCACAGTTCCTTGCCATGGTCCCTCATACCTTTCTTCCAGAGTTGCCAGTGTTAAAGGGTTAATGTGATTAGATTAGGTCCATCAATAGTGCCATATAGCATAAATCAATCACCAGATTAAAATCCATCATAGTCACAGTCCCAGGGATTATGCAGGGCATGCATACAAGGGGCATGGAAAATCTTGGAATTCTGCCCACAACACTTAGCAATAACATACTCATTTGTGTGGCACATAATATGCACAAAATTTTTCCTTTTCTTTTCAAGAGATGACTCTGCCCTTAAAACATTGTTCATTTGTCCTTTGAGAAGGCACTGCTTCTTGGATCTCTCCTAACTCCTTTGTAAACCTCCATGTTTGTTCCTCGTCATCACTAAATCTCTAAGTGCTAGAGCTCCCGA
Source organism: Pteropus alecto (assembly GCF_000325575.1). Classification (NCBI taxonomy): domain Eukaryota; kingdom Metazoa; phylum Chordata; class Mammalia; order Chiroptera; family Pteropodidae; genus Pteropus; species Pteropus alecto. The sequence goes on along the minus strand of NW_006492031.1, from coordinate 1,239,594 downwards.
GGCTCTAACCTCTTTTCTTTACGTATGTGCGTTCCCTGGAGATTTTATTCCACCATAGGATTTGAAGTACCATCTATATACAATGGCTCCCTAATTTATCTTTGCAGCTCAGATCTCTCCTCTGGATTCCTAATTCGCATATCCAACTACTTTCTCAATATCACCACTTGCTGTCTAATAGAAATATCAAACTTAAGATTTCTAAAAATAACTTGATCTAAGCTTTCCCCAAACTGTTCCTCTTGAAGTCCTCCTCATCTAAAGACAACTCCCTCATTGTACCAATATCTATGGCCAAAAATTTTAGTGTCTTCATTAACTCCTCTTTCTCTCACAAACTCCAAATCCAATACATTAGCAAAGGTTTTTAGATCTATCTTCAAAGTATATGCAGAATCTAGCAATTGCTTACCTCCACTGCTAACAAGCTACATTGCCTGGGGTTTTGCAGTAAATACTAACTACCCTATTTATTTTTGTCTTTATTCCCCCTTCCTCATTTCAATCTATTCTCTGCAGTGGCTAGAGTGATCCTTTTAAAACATTAAATATATCATGCCACTACTCTGCTGAAAATGTGCCAACAGCTTCTCATCTCACCCAGAGAAAATACTAAAGTCTTCATTTCATGATCTGACCTGCTTTTCTCTCTCATCTCCTGTCACTCAGCTCATCCTTTACTCCACTTCACAATAATTCCCACCCCAATGCCTTTCCTTCACACCAAGCATGTCATGAACATAATAAATATTCAATGGGTATTTGATAAATGAATGAAAAGTATCCAATCGCTTACCCATCAGAGGACATAGATTGTCTTTACATGGCATTTTTTTTTTTAGTGGAAAATACTAAGGTGGAAAGAATAAAATAAGTTAACCTTGTGATCTGCTTTAGAGAATGAGTAAATTCGACACTTATTACATCAGGTGAGGACAAAGGAAGACCTTCACAGAAGAAAGACATTCTAATGACCTATATATTTCCTTTCTTCTCAAGGGCTGTGGAGTAAGTTTGCATCAAGTGTACTCAGCCCGATGGAAACCAGAAGGTGTTTTGCCTCCCTAACCTTCTCTCCAAAAGCCAAACTAGATTCTCATCTCTACATCTTGGTTCTTATGGTGCTCTCTGGCCTACCTTCACCCCAACTTCTCAAATTCCTATCCATCCTTCAGGATCTATCTGAAACACAATCTTCATCATTAAATATTTCTTGATTCTCCCATGTCACATTTGCCTAAGGCCTCTCACAGCACCCTATCTTGGATGGCAATCTCTGTGTATTTTTTTTCCCCTAGGACAATGACATTTATTTAACATATTCAGTATTTCATAATGTACTAACACTTAGATTCTCTTTATTCACTGGTTCTCTAGGCTGCCCAGGAAATGTGACAACTAATAAATAATTGCATCAGCTCCTCTCAATACAGAGCAACATTTTGGAAACCTTGAACTTTGGTGTTGAACACCAAAAGGGTTCAACAATTGCTTTCCCCATTGCATTTTATGAAACAGGTTGCAGGGAGTAGGAAAAGGGCCATATTATTAAAATGACTAGTTGTACAAAAATGGATTTTAAAAAGTCACTGTTCAAAATTGCTTTTTGTAAAATTCACACACATTTATAAGTATCAAATCACCATCCAGCTCGTTTACTTGGATGTTCTTTGCCATGCTGTGGCCGGAGTTTCTTTTAGGGCTAAATTCTGTGAAGGGGCTAATGATCAGTTTGAAAATTCTGGAAGTTTAGGGCCTGAGTTATCCAAATTAATTCCTTGTTCTCCAAGCAATGGCTGCTGATTGGCCTTCTCCAGACCAGCTGGGTGAGTATCTGGGGTGTTTAGATCTTGCTGACTATTCTTCTTCTGAGGAGGAGGTTTCTTCTTCTTCAGTTTATTTGAGTTAGTATTATGTTGCTTATTGTTTACCCCAAAGTGGCCTGCAGAGATGTCACTCTGCAATAAGTTGACCACCAATAGGCTTGTTAGCTTGACATTCTTATTGATCGGGAAGCCTGGATTTTGACCACAGGATATCTGACTTCCATTGGATGCTCCACTGAAAGATGCAT
>NW_006492031.1:1234731-1237339 GCF_000325575.1 Pteropus alecto | reverse complement strand
CCATGTGTGGGCTGGGCCTTGGTGGCCTCAAGGCCTGCCCCTGGATCCCCATAACCTGAGAAGGACTGTTGTTCACGGGCTCTTGCTATGGTGGCATCTGTCCTGACATTTGTCCCTTAAACTGCACCATGTTTCCTTGCATGTTTAGAGTTCGTTTCCTTATTATCTGTGCTGGTCGTGGCATGTCATTGATTCTGAGTGTTAAACTGTTGCTTATTCCGCTGCATCTGATTGATCATGATTTGTTCTATCATTGGGTTCTGCTAGAGCAAAACTTGCCCTCAAGGCCCAGTCATCTGGTTATGTGGTACCATCATTTGTGGTCCCTGCTGGAAAAGCATCTGCTGAGGTGGGTCATCCTTTGAGGCCAGGGCCCAAGATTTTGCCTTTTATGGTTCACTATCATCTGGCCCTGTGGAATAAGTGGGGCCCTTGAAAGGATCATAGTGTTCTAAGGGTTCAAGCTTCCTTGTTGCTGGACCATCTGGCTCTGGGAGGTACATGCTCATCAGCTGAGACAGTGGGCTCTGCTGGGGCTGGCCTTGCATGTTGCCTAGGTTCACCTGAGGAACCTCAGAACTACCAGCCTATTGGTTATTCATATTGCCATGAATTCTCATGAGGCTGATCTGTATCATATTTGGTGGCCTATGGGACACTTGCATCTGGTTTTGAGGAGGACCAGCTCCTTGATCACCTGCATACCGGACATTGTAATTTGCAGCTGAGGGGCTCCTGAATTTCCAGGGGTGGTGGTTGTGGTTGAAGGCACCTGACCTTATGTAAAGTTTGGATTGGACTGTCCTGCTGACAAACCAGGTGGAGGGTGTTTAGGCATTCCTCCTAGGCCTGGATGTAAGTTCTGTGGCCCCTGGTTTGGTGGTTGCTGCTGCACCAACATGAAGCTAGATGGCCTATTTCCCTATTGACCTGGATTGCTGACAGGCTGCTGAAATTCCTGAATAAGTGGGTTATTTTGAAGTGGGCTTGGTCCCATCTACTGCTAAGTTTGGTTAACCACTGGGGAGGATGCAGGGGATTCTTGCTGGAAGGAGAAGGGTGAGGAGGCAGGAGACTTGTTGGTGAGGGGAGTCTGCTGAAGGTGGGTTGGAACCCTGGAGGGCCCTCCCTGCAAGCTCTTCATCCAAAGAGCCATGACATGGCCTGGATTAATCATCTGAGGAAAGTTTGTATGAGCTTGTGAAATACGCTGGCTGCAAAAGAGATATGGAGGGGGAGGTTAGGAAGATGTCTATACTGTGGATAAGGATGTCTTTGCCTGGAGTCGCTGTTGCATTGGGCCAAGCAAAGGAGGTCTAGTTTGCAGTCATTGTACCCAGAGAGCCCTGGACAGGAGGAGTATGAAGGGCTCCAGAAGGCAGCTGGTTCCAGTGTGGAGAAACAGGCACCTGAACTGGGGCAGTAAACTGGGGTTGAATTCCCTATGGCTGTTGCTGCTGATGTTGCTATGGGGGTCTTGCCTGCAACTGTTATTGTTGTTGTTGCTGCTGCTGCTGCTGCTGCTGCTGCTGCTGCTGCTGCTGCTGCTGCTGTTATTGTTGATGTTGCTGCAGCTGAGGGGAATTAGCTGGATTTGTTTGTCTGTTCACAGGGACAGGCTGCATTGAGTGATGTGGGGGAGCTAAAGATCCTGAGGGATGACTTTGCTGCAATATATTGAGCTTAGACAGGAGTAAATCCATTGCATCTGACTGAGAAACAGGGCAAGGAGTCCTGGGTTGCAACTCTGAATTAAGGCCTGGTTTCATCATGGAAAATGACATGTTCCACCTCTCATTTTTATTAATCCTGGACTACCTGCCATGGGAAATCTTGTCTCCATCCTAACTGAATTTCTAGCTCCCATGCGTCCATTCATTCTCACATCTTGGCTTCGGTTCTAAGCCAAAGCCAGGTTTATAGTACCTTCTCCTTCAATCTGGAGGGAGAGAATCCCCATATCCCAAAGCTGCTGGCTATTGCTCTGAGCTTGAATCTGCAGCCACTCCACTGCTTCCTAGGGGATGTTGAATGGCCCATGCTGTTCCAGGGCTTCACCTTCTGTCCTTTAGCTTGCTGGATTCTATATGGGACAAATTGGGCACATTCTTCAATATTGTGTTAATTTCCATTTGAAGTCTTTATAATCTGTATTTCCTTTGAAGACCACAAAGATTGTGAATTCCTCCAAAATACTCTCACTTTTTGTGTCAAGACCTTCTAGTCCACAGTCAAAACCCATCTCTGAGTCTTCCACTGTTGATGAACATGAGGAAGTATAGATATCTTCTAAGTTTGGAAAGTCATCCAAAACCATGGTGAATATTATTCCAGAAGCATATGCTAAATCGACAATAAAAACGCCAAAATGTCTTTCTTAATTTTTATCATTTATCCGGGTCATCTTCTATATCCAAACAAGTTAACATTTTGAGGGCCTATATTTCAAGATAGTAGCCAAACAAAAATTCTGAGCACTGCGCCAGTCCTCTTGGGCTGGCCTCCTTTAGTGCACCAGTTTGTCTGGCCAACAGTGGGCAGCCCAGCAGCCAAGCCCCCTGCAGGACCTTAGGGAGCCAGCAGAGAGGGGGTGGTCCAGACTGGGCTG
>NW_006492031.1:1232309-1233017 GCF_000325575.1 Pteropus alecto | reverse complement strand
GGACCTTCTCCTTCAATCTGGAGGGAGAGAATCCCCATATCCCAAAGCTGCTGGCTATTGCTCTGAGCTTGAATCTGCAGCCACTCCACTGCTTCCTAGGGGATGTTGAATGGCCCATGCTGTTCCAGGGCTTCACCTTCTGTCCTTTAGCTTGCTGGATTCTATATGGGACAAATTGGGCACATTCTTCAATATTGTGTTAATTTCCATTTGAAGTCTTTATAATCTGTATTTCCTTTGAAGACCACAAAGATTGTGAATTCCTCCAAAATACTCTCACTTTTTGTGTCAAGACCTTCTAGTCCACAGTCAAAACCCATCTCTGAGTCTTCCACTGTTGATGAACATGAGGAAGTATAGATATCTTCTAAGTTTGGAAAGTCATCCAAAACCATGGTGAATATTATTCCAGAAGCATATGCTAAATCGACAATAAAAACGCCAAAATGTCTTTCTTAATTTTTATCATTTATCCGGGTCATCTTCTATATCCAAACAAGTTAACATTTTGAGGGCCTATATTTCAAGATAGTAGCCAAACAAAAATTCTGAGCACTGCGCCACCCCTCTTGGGCTGGCCTCCTTTAGTGCACCAGTTTGTCTGGCCAACAGTGGGCAGCCCAGCAGCCAAGCCCCCTGCAGGACCTTAGGGAGCCAGCAGAGAGGGGGTGGTCCAGACTGGGCTGGGGAGGGAGAGTGAGGGGAAGA
>NW_006492031.1:1221562-1232295 GCF_000325575.1 Pteropus alecto | reverse complement strand
GAGTGCAAGAGGGAGTGGTGTGGGGCCTCTGTGTACTTTCTTACCCTTCCTTCCCACCGCACTTCCTAAGTTTAGAGAGTACACTATTGTATTATCTATCCTCCATAGCACTTACCAGCATGTCTTACCAGAAAAGATACTCATTATATATTTGCGGGATGAAATTGGATTGATTCAGTTTATTGCATTTAATTAGGAAATTGAATATTTAGCTAGCAGATACTTTATTGCACTTTCAGGGCTTAGGAACTGAGCAACAGTTCCCTGAGCCTCTGGCAGTTGGCTCAGATAACCTGAGATTACAGTCACCTGTCTGGATTGCTAGGCAGGACTAAGGATTTTAGGATTTTGTTGAATGCAAGAGACAGTAGAGAATGGTCTGGGGAAAAAGTCCTCTTCATAAACACAATAAACTCTCTACCTAGTTTCCATTTCATGCTCACTAACTATATTTCAAAAAAGGTACTTTTAAAAGCTTTATGAAAAGCAACTTTTTTTCTATTCAAGTGGAATAACACAATTCACCCTGCACTGACCATGGCCCCTGCAAACGCTTCCAGGTAAGTATAGCAAAGGGCTTCTTTCCATTACAGTCTTTGATTTATTCTTTCTACATCTTGTAATTTCCCTCCACACCAGAGAGCCAAGTACTGTGTGGGGCTAATTAAACACTATAATTATCCATGAGCTATGGCTCAGAAGCAGAGAGAAAAATGTAATATGTATCTGATTGTAACATCAGGTAAATACTCAAGATGTGTGACTAGAAAAATGCAAAATATTCTATTTACTTAATATTCTTGATGAATAGTGAATTAGTGTAATCACATTAGCTATTCTATTCATTTATTAGGTGAGAGTGATTAGAAGTGAATAGCTGCAGAAAAAAAATCCTCTCAAGTTGCAAAAATTAGACTTCTTTAGTTTTATTATGTTTATTTTCAATTGAAGGTAATTGTCTGTAGCTTTCTCTGAGACTAGTCTATGTTCTTCCCCTATCTTTTCCCCTTGAAAGACTGAGCGCTGGTACCAAGTATAGAGAGTGTGGGTAAGACAATGCAGATCTGGCACACAAATGATCATACAGATTGTATAAACATGTAAAAATATTAATTACATGTACTGAACATCCAAAGACATAACCATGATATATTTTTTAATTGAAGTACAACTTACATACAATAAAATACATAAATCTTAAGTGTATAGCTCAATGAAGTTTTACCTATATATATGCTCATGTAATCACCACACAGTTCAAAATACACATTCTCTAGAAGGGATCCCTTCTGCCCCTTCCCAGTCAATATCCAACCCCTTCTCAGTGAAAACCACTCTTCTAACTTTTATCACCATACACTGGGTTAGCCACTTTCTAACTTCATACAAATAGAATCATACAGTCCCATATTAATTTTTAAAGAACAATATAATTTTAATACAGAAAAGCAAAACAAAGGGGAGTCCATAATCTCACCACCACCAAAAAACAAAAACAAAAACAATTAATAAAATAAATACATATATATTATTAGATATTTCGGACATGACAGAAAAGTACTCATGAAATCCTTCACTTGTTCAGAAGTTGTTCATTACTAAGCAAACTGCTGGGTCTTCTGCATTGGGTCCTTCAGATCTTTTCTCCATCCCTCTGTACCCTGCTCTGGCCCCCTGGAGGCTGACCATTGTGGGTTCCATCCATGTCTCCTAGTGTCTACTTGGAAACTGTCAAGGGAGGCATTAGCTGTAGAAGGGAAGGGCAGCAATGAGTTAGGGGTTTTTTATTACCTCTGAATCTCTCCCTATTTGGATGCTCTGAGACAGCTGTACCTCAGACAGCATTTCTGCTAAAGCTAGCTACTCTTTTCAGAAGCTGGAACTCTTACCCTTGAATGTTTGGGCTTAGATGGTCACAATTTTCAGCTTAGGCTTTCCCCTGGTTACTTCAACACCTCTGGTTGGTTTTCCTTAATCCTTCCTACACCTATGCAAATAGCCCCTTCATTATCAGTTGCTCTATTTAAATGTGCTGTTTTCTGCCCCGATTACCATCCATGTTAAGTTTTAAATAGATTTTTAGGAAATACTTTTGCATCTATTGTGTACATAGGCTATAAACTGCTCCATGAATTATAAACTGACTATTTTTAGAGGGTTTCTAATAAAGAAAATCACCTCTTTCTAATCAAAGTACACTTATATCATCTACACCTCTAATTCATCCTGATCTTTAAGCACAATAACAAGTGATCCAAAGTTTGAAAAGTACTATTTTGAAGCTTTTATCATTTGAACTTACTTTAGCTCTATGGCCAAATCTCTCTGGTTGCAATTTCAGACCTGTATATATGGGTGCTTTGGAAAAGTCATTTACTCAATGCTAGTAAATACAACAATGAACAAGAGACAAAGCTCCTGATACCATAGAACTCGTTTTTAGTAGGAATAGATAATGAGTAAATAAAATACTATATAATATGTCAGGTATTCATGAGTGCTATAAAAAGTAAGCAAGTTAAGGAGCGTATAAAGAGATGAGAGAGAGTACTTTCTTTTATATAAGGTGATCAGGTTCAGATCTCTGAGAAGGTCTCTTCTCTGAAGAGAGGGACTATTCCATGTAGACATCAGGGCAGGGCTTAGAGGTGGGATTCATGTGGATAGGCAAGAGAAAAATGTCCAGGTAGAGGGAGCAGCATCTACAGAGGTCCTAAGGTAGGTGCATATTTCATTGTGTTTAAAGAATGGCAAGGAGATTGTAACTGAAGCTGGATGATCATACCTATGGTAGATAAAGAAAGGGGTAGAAATTAAGCTTCCATTACAGATAGATTATATAGGGCCTTGGGCCCTTAATCATGCTTTCATTTTGAGTGAGATGGAAAGCTATCAAAAGATTTTGAGCAAAGGAGAGATGTGAAATGACTGTTTTAAGATTATCACTTGATATTATTTTAAGAATAAACTATAACTGAGTAAAGGGGAAGAAAGGAGACAGTTAGGAGGCTGTTAAAATAATCTACATGACAGAGAATGGTGATTTGGACTAGACTCAGTGTGTTAGTAGAAGTGGTAAAAGTGGTTAAGTTCTGGATATGTTTTTAAAGTAGAATCTATAGCATTTGCCATTGGAGTCGATTCAGGGTATGATAACAAATGTTGTGTCAGAGATGATTACAAGGTTTTAAAGATGAGTACATTGTAGAATGTAATTGTCATTTATTGAAACTGGAAAAATTTCAGAGCAACAGATTTCACGAAAAAATCAGGAGTTTGTTTTTGGATGTGATGAATTTTAGATGTTTATTAGACATCCAAGCAGAGAGATTAAGTAGGCAATGGCTATATGGGTCTGGATTTCAGGAGAGGACAAGGTGGATATAGAAATTGGGAGTTTTCAGTATATAGATGATAAAACCATGGAATTAGATGAACACTCCTTTCCTCCCTCAAGTGTCTATAAACTGAGAAAAGAGTCCTGTGTCACTCAAAATTTTAAAAGTCGGGAGAATAAGAAAGAATAAAAACAAACAAACAAACAAACAAACCTGAGGAGGGATTGCCAGTGAGAACTCAGAGAGAGTGGTACACCAGGGGCTTGAGAAGAAAGTATTTCAAAGTGAAGATGTGGCTAACCTTGCTGATAAACCAACATCTTCAAGATATCAGGCAAACAAACAAACAAACAAACAAACAAATAAATAAATAAATAAAAATCAGAACTAACATAAAGAATCTCATGATGAAGTGCTGAAGAAGTAAGAGTAAGTTACATGCCTGGACCTTTGCAGTGAGGGTTTTATGGAAGTTGTGGTTTGTTTGATAGTTTTTAAAGGCAGATAAGGGCATCAGTACTTGACAATATTATGAGAAAGTCCTGAGAAGAGCTGGATTCCTAGGTGAGGCTGATTCGTCAGTCCCACGTGGACAAGAGGGAACAAAGATATCCACTTGCGCTGAAAGTAAAATTATAGAAATTGTGAAAAGCATTATAGGGCATCTCTTGGTTTTCAGTCACTTCAGTGAACATTTATTATGCTCCTACAAGTACATAGCACAGTGCTTTGGGCTTAGAAGATAAAGAAGAGCAATCATCCTTCCTGAAGTTACTTACACAGTGAACAATTCAAATTCATCATAAGATATCTAATCACCTTTATCAGTCAGAGTTCACCAGAGAGATAGAATCAATAATACATAGATATAATCGAGATGACATAGATATAGATACATATATAAATATTTTTATATAAAGGGATGTATTTGAAGAAATTATAGGAGCCGGCAATTCTGAAATTTGTAAGGCAGGGCAGCAAGCTGAAAACTCAGAAGTCTATGTTGCAGTCTTAGAGCAAACTTTTTCATTTCTGAGAAAACCTCAATATTTTGCTCTTAAGACTGTCAACTGATTGGATACGGCCCACATTATCCAGGGTAATCTACTTAAGGTTAATCAACTATAGTTGTTAACCGTATTCATACAATACTATCACATCAACACCTGGATTAGTGTTCAATTAAATGACCGGGTATTGGTTTGCTCTCAAAGACTTTTCAAGATCTAGAATGGGTGTTGGGAAAATTTAATCCCTAGGAACAACCACGTGACTGATATTTTGGTTAGTCAGTTTTGATGATTCAGAGTACCTAGAGAATAACATTCTGTCTCATGGTGAAAAATTGGAGTCTTTTCTTTCTTCCAATCAGAAGTATAAGAACTCTTGATCAGATATGTTGAAGCTTTAAAAGCTGAGGGAAAAGTCAAAATACATAAAGTTTGTTTCTTTTAACCTCTCAAAAATGTTCTGTCCTTGTTTACAGGTGGCTAATCAGCTCTAGAAATGACTTCTAGAATGAGGCAGAAGTTTCCTTTGGGTGCGTTAGATATTTAAAGAAAAAGATTTTGTGTATCTAATGAAATTACCATTTTGATTCAACCCATAAGCAAGATGCATTGACTTTCTAGCTACAAAATATGTGTCATATCAGGCCATGTATCTTTCTCTGTCTCTGATGTTGCCTCCTTAGTTCAGCTCTCATAATAAATAAATAAATAAATAAATAAATAAAAACTGGCTACTATAGTCTAATAAGGTTGATACATAAAACTAACCACCACAGTATTCTATCATTTCCCAGATTTATTCCAAAGCTGCCAAAAGCAGGTACTTTAATTTAAAGACATTTTCCTTTGAGAATTGCTATTTCCCGATTGGATTTTAAGCTGTAGTCCGGTGAGAGGCCAGAGCAGGGACAGTCACAAATCCATTGTACTGTTAAAGATGGTTTTAAAGGTTCTGATTCGTTGTAATTAATTTTTATTGTGTGGAAGCAGAAGGCCAGAGGAGTGAAAGGGGGTAGTTTCTCAAGTCAAAATAACAACTAAGGAAATCCAAATAGTTTCCAACTTTCCAAGAACAGGTAACTGTCTCCAGGTCCCACCTCTCCAAATGAAACATAGACCCCAGCCTCTATCGCCCCCACAGCAGCCCTACTCTTGACTCCTTCCCACCAGTCTTCCAGGAAGCGAACTCGTTTTCAAATAACCCCCACCTCCATAGCCCCCTTTCTCCCAGACAAGAGACACTGTCATGACCCTTATCAATCAGATGGAGAGCACATTTAAGGTGCTGAAATAGAATCCTTCAAAGATGGGGATTCGCCCCCGGTGGAATTGTGGAGAGGAGCCCTGTTGCTTGTGCTTGTTGCAGACAATGAAGCCTCTTCACGCAAGTTCTTTGTTCAGCTCCACCCTCGGAGGCCTGGTGACCTGAGCAGTGCAGGCACGTGTGCCGGATATTGTCTCATTTCACAGATGCTGCTATGGCGGAATGACGTGGGAGTTGCTGGGCGCAGCGGGTGGGAAGCTGGGAATCACTCTGAGCATCTGTATCGAGGTATGAGAGAGCAAAGATGAAGACAAGTCCGGTGCTGTGGACTTTTCAGAGGGTGAGGGAGGAAAGAGGTCTTGACTTGCTGGGCAGGAAACCCTGTTTTGGAGTCTCAGGAGTCTTGAGTAATGACCAGTGTAGGTTTCTCATGGAGGACTCATTTATCTGGGTGCCATTGGGTGAGTCTGGTTTCCTGAGCTTGAAAATGTAGATTTATTGGGTGCCAGAAACTGGACTGGACATCATTTAATAGGTGCATATACCATGAAAGTGAGGGTGGGGGGATAAGAGTCAAGAGGGCAGAATAGATACGGAAGGGACACAGTGTGAAGAAAAACAGCAAAATCTGATTAGCGCCATAAAATTCCAGCTGCAGCAGGTGGGAAATATAAGACTCTGGAGAAACTGGAGGTTTATGAACAGACCTCAGATCAGATAAACCTGTGGGAAGGAAAAGGTGGAGGAGGATAAACAATTAGACGTTCTGAACTTAAGGAAGGAGCTTGCTGAAGAGAAAGAGACAGAGAGAGACAAACAGAGAGAGGCCCACCACAGACTTCTGAAGTCTGCAGGAAAAAAAAAAAAAGGCTGTTAGAAAAGGTGGATCGATAAAAAGCCATTTGCTGGTTACTCTCTCTCTATATATATATATGTATATATGTATATATTATACACTATATTTATATATATTTGTCATACCTCTTGTTCTGTAATAGAAGAAAAGCTTTGGGATTTATGGAATGTGGATTTACATAGAGAGGCCCTGGAATATATAAATACTCAGCAGACTTCTAATGTGAAGAAAAAGGCTGAGGGAGGCACGTTTGCTTTTTTTCTGTGCCTCATTCCCCAAGTGAACACAGGGAATGCATACCCCTTCTCCTGGTGCTTCAATTTTTTTCATAATTTTTATTGATTTTCTCCCTTGAGCTAGGGGAAGCAGTGTAAAAATGACATCTCAGGCTTTGAGACATTTAAACAACAAAAAACCCTGTAATGCAACACAGCTGATCTGAATCTCTGTACTCACAAATATAGATGTTAATTCAATATTTATTGTGATTCTTCTCTTTGCAAGGCATTATATTAGATTCATAGGTGTCTATGTGCATGGTAGGCACTTCATTCGTTCATTCATCTATTCATTCATCTAACAAATATCTGAGAGTAAAAAAGATGAATAAGATCCATCACTTTCCTCAAAATGCTCCCATTCTGTGAGGAGAGATCAGGAAGTAAATTCACATGTATAGTACTCTGGAGATATGAAAGAGGGCCAACTGAATCACATAGAAGACTCACAGATGCTTTCCCAGAAGAGATAAATGACATACAGTTCACCTGGAACTCAGTGATCTGCTGAAAATCACATTTCTCAGTCACAACTCAGATGTTTGGGCTACATATGGAAATGCCTGGACTTCTGGTGATTATATCCAAATGCCCAACAGCATTTGTAGAAAAGAGAGCATGAATGCACCTTGTAAAAAATGCAAGCATGTATTATGTAATTATTATTTTTATGAGTCATTCTTCTTCCACTATGACACAGATGATCAAAATTCTTTGCTATTTATTATACATTAGTTTATTACTTTCACACAGTTACATGGTGAAATTTATATCTGGCCAGGGTGGTAGGCCCTGTGGCCCAAAGCAATTAGATAAGGCCTTAAAGAAATAAGACTGTGAACAAGGCAGAATTTTAATAAAATTCTAAACCTACAGTTGTCAAGCTACATGAAGCCTCATGCTCACAAATATCAAGAAAACATCACTACAGAACTGGTTAATGTAAGAAGCACTGGTAAAAACTTTGCATCTCATTTTGATGACAGATTTAAAGATTATGTTGGGGTGTGTGTGTATGTGTATATGTGTGTACACATGCATACACACATATATATGTATACATGCAATATATACAGTATTTATATTGTATTTATAGTGATATAGGAATGTGCTAGAGAGAGGAAAGCAAAATTGCAAAGGCAATGCTTTCTTTTAGCAGTCTTATTATTTGTTTTCTTCTTCTTTCCCCTTTCCCTAATCACTTTCTTATCCCACACAAATCCCCAGACAGCTCAGAATCCTTGAGCCCCTCACCTCTGTATTCTTTTCCCCTAACCCCATGAAAACTTACTCTCGTATCTCTAATTCACATAAATGTCTTTCCCATGGAATATTTAAATTTAAACAGCTAATATAACCTAAAGCTGAAAGATAAAGTTTGATGATGGTAGAACTTCAGGAATGAATTGGCAACAACTCAAGGGTAGATGCAGGGGAGAGAAACAGGAGAGAGATTTTCTTGATCAGGGGAAAGGTACAGCAAAGAAAAGATGAGTCTGAACACCTGGCTCTTAGTTTCAGTGCTGCTTCTTACCACACCAAGCAAGTCATGCTGGCATCATTTTGCTTGTAGTTAGTCTTTTTTGTCTTTCAGAGCCTTCTGAAACCATCTCAGATAGAGTACTTATCAGATTGCATAATCACTTATTAGTTACTTATTTCTGGCCATCTCACCCTCTAGATGGTGACCTCCTGAAACTAGAGGACCACATCTTCCCAGGGGCTAGATGATACCTGGCATGTAGTAAGTTCCCTATGTTCAATGCTTTCCAATGAACTTAATTATTCTGAATCAGTTTGTCACCTGCAAAATGCAAGTTTGTCCACTCATTCATCCATCTATTTACTCGCCATTTACTGGACAACCTGCTAGGTTAAGTGTTGTGGGAAACATACAGATACATAATCTAGTAATTTTTCTAAAGTAACATTCCTGCCTACTTTTCAGAACCATAAGAAGGAACAAAGAGATCAGAGATCATGTGTATGAATGAGCTTTGGAAATTGTATGTGCTCCTTGAGAAAAAAATGATTGTTATTCTTACTTATTGCCTATATCTGCCGATTCTGTGTGCTCTCCTGGCCCTGCAAGGCTTATTTTTGCAGTTTCCCCAGTCTCCCTTCTCTGTAGCTCCCAGAAGATATATTAAGTGTAATCTTGGATCTATTCCAGGTTCCCTCTTTAAGACTCAGAATGTTCAATATTTCCTGCACACAGCAGGCTGATCAGGCTTGGTGTGATGCCAGGGACTCTGAAAGGTTCACTTTTCCAAGCACCCCTGATGTCTGGGCCCCAGCCTCAACTTGTCCAGGTTCCAAGGTGCTTGCTTAGGAAGCAGGGACAAAGCTCTAGCAAAGGCTGCCACCACTCCCCTGCCAGCTTGCATCCAAGATTACATGCTCTCTGACTCGGAGCACTAGCTGAGGAAGAAAAGTCTCACTGCCAACTGCCCCTATCTTTCCTGGAGCCTGAGCTTGCAAGAGGCAGTTAGGGCATCTGGGCTGCCCCAAGCTTCTCGCTGGGTTAAGGGTAAAATTAGTACTTCTGAGAGGTTTCCATAGGAAAATGAAGGAACAAAAGCAAACTGGTTCCCTGGACACCTGCTAGCTTAATACAATAAGAATTGACCCTGCCTACAGTGTGTGGATAATGAGACCCCATCCGGTTTTGCAGTGAAAACTGCCTCCCTGTGCCTGCTCAAGGCCAAAAGCCTCCTCTTTCTTATAGCAGTAGCATAAATGGAATCCATACCCTTCTCCAAACATCTCTGAGGAAGGAAGAGATTCTAACAGATCTTTGAGAGAACTTCCATCTGAACCTAGTGTCCCCTCTCTTCCCCTCTCCTCCTTCTTTTTAATTAATTTGCATAATCACAGGCACTGGCTGAACATGTGACATACTCTGGATTCATGTTTGCATTTAAGCGGGAACCAGATTTATGATTTAAATGTGATCTTTTTCTGACTTTCCTCTACCCTTTGTCTTTCTTTTCATTTACTCTTCCATCCCCTCCTGGCATTTCTTTTTTCTCCTACCCTCCATACTTGCTGGGATTACTTGCAATCTCCCTCCTTCAAATACCTACCCTCTTCCACAACCATGTCAATTCAATCAAATAAGTATATTCCAGAACAGAAAGGAAAGAAATTAAGACTCACTGAGCTCCTAGGAAGTACCAGGCACAGTGCAAATACACAGATTACAGACAGACAAGCTCCCTGCACTCTTGAGCTCACATAGAGTGTGGGGGCCTAAAGCACCTAAATTCACAGACCGAGAGAGGCAGGTGAAGGCATATCATGTAACTATAGGGTAAGAATTACAGAGGCCCTTAAAGAGCATGAGATCCAAAGCCCAGCCAATAAAGAGATTCTTCCACAGAAGGTCGCTGAGACATGAGCACCTACCCTTGTGGAAAGAACTGCAGTCCCAAGTTCTGCCTTGTGAACTTTGTTAAATTGTAACCTCTTCTCACTTTAGTATCCTCATTTATAAACCAGGACAACTGAACTAAATAACCACTTAACCACTTTTCTCCTGGCTCTGAAATGCTCTGACTCTGTGAATTCTTCACTGATCTTTGCTTTGTGACCAATGTCATGATAAAACTATATTAAAATGGACTGTGGTTACAGGTGAATGTCAGCTGTATTTTTTCAGGAGATCAGATTCCTGAATTCTTGTCCTAACAGACTTTTTTGGGGTCTATAATAGTTTATAATCATTGTAGGTATATATTCTGTGTCTGACTATTAAAATGAAGTGCTCTTCTAAGCATTTGAGCCCATGTTATTTAGAAAGACAGTCTGGTATTCAGTCAGTAGCCATCCTTACTAGAATCCCATTTAGACAGATTTTGAGCTGCTTGAGATAATGAGAGAGAACTTTTATCAAACCCTGGTGGTCAGCAAATGTGGGCTCTATGGGAAAAGTAAAAAAAAAAAAAAAAAATGGGGGAAATTCAACAATGGTAATGAAGACACTTA